>NC_041005.1:29615307-29789152 GCF_004193775.1 Glycine soja
TGCATACTAACTATTCACAAGAAGTATGTAACATAAGTTTAAACCAGAATTATCCAAGGAAAGGTACTTAAAACATAATAGTTATGATAATTGTCAACATAAATAGAAGGACAGGAATTTAAGAGTCCTATGACTGATCCTGTGTCTCCTAGCAAGTTTGTCTGAAAACGCATATATTCAAGCAATATTGATGAACTCGCTTAGTGCAGCATGTGCACTTAGCGAATTCATTGCGTTTTCCAGAAAAAACACAGAAAACAAAGTTCATTTTCTTCTTTTTTTGAGCCTCTTTAAGCCATATCAAGCATGCAAAACAACCCAAACTATCTACATAGCACAATCATTCAAAAAATCCTAATTTTTAACTAATATAATATCGTTAAAACCCTAAAAATTAAAAGCTAAATTCTATGGTTTTCTACCCTAAGGTTCACCGAAATAAAAGAGTAAAGGGAATGAGGAACTTGGATTGTTGTTTGCTGAAGATGCGAAAATAATGATTGCAAGAATGCACGAATTTGGTGGGAGAAAGGATGCAGGCAGTGTTTTGAAAATTTCAGGCAAAGGTAAGTGTAACTGATGTTACACTTAAGCAATTTTCAACCTTCTCGCTTAGCGAGCCATAGTGCTAAGCGAGCCAGAGAGACGTTTGGTTTCTCAAAGAGGTTCGCTTCGCCTAAGTTTGAAATTCAAAATCTGATTTTTTTTTATAAAGTTGGGCTTAGCACACAGAAGGGGTGCTTAGCGAATTTTGCAGATCATAAAACCTGCAACTCTCGCTAAGCCTGGCTCTGGGTCGGCTTAGCGAATATGATGCATCTTCAATACAGAGGGGCTTGCGCTTAGCAAATAATGGACTGCTTAGCGCTGCTATGGACGCAAGGAATTTGGCTTAGCTAGCATGATTTGCGCTTAGCTCAATGAAACCCAATTTAGGCCGCAAGGAAATGGGCTTAGCAGCGATGTCTCATGCTTAGCCAATAAAATACAATGCGCTTAGCGAGCAGGCCATCGCTTAGCCCAATTCAGATCGAATTGAAATAAGCTTAGCTCATCCTTGGCTAGCTTAGCGGACCAAATCAGCCTGAGATGCAAGGGTTGAGCGCTAAGCGCTAGAGACTCTCTGCTTAGCGCATGACAAAAGATGCGCTTAGCGCTAGGCTTGCGTTTAGCAAAAGGACTAATTTTCAGAAAAAAAAAATTTCTAAGTTCTATTTCAGTCCTTTTCTCAAGAATTTGAAACCCTTATATCTATCATTCAAAAACAAGATGATATACCCCGATGTAATGATTATGAAGCAAGTTCCACATTATACAATGCATAAAAAAACAGAATAGCAAAAATTAGAATTGGGTTGCCTCCCAGGAAGCGCTTCTTTAACGTCATTAGCTTGATGCTTTTACCTCAATGGGTGATCAAATATTGGTCCTCACCTTCAGGACTTCTTCTTCAACCTCCATCACCTGCAAGCAAACATTAGGCTCTAGCACCGGCTTGTTTTCTTCAAAAAGATCAAAATTGATCTTCTGATCTTTAAAACCCATCTCCAGTGTCTTTCTTCCCATATCAATTATGCAGCTTGCAGTTGACATAAAGGGACGTCCCAAAATGACTGGAACCTCATGGTCTTCCTCCACATCCATGACCACAAAATCAGCTGGAAAGACAATATGTTTCAGTCTTATTAGAACATCCTCAATTACCCCGTAAGGTCTTGTGATGGATCGGTCAGCAAGTTGTAAAGTCATTCTTGTGGGCATGATTTCCAACTCTCCCAACCTTCTACACATGGAGAGCGGTATTAGGTTGATACTGGCTCCCAAGTCAATAAGAGCCTTTCCCACAGTGACTTCACCGATTGAACAAGGAATAGTAACACTTCCAGGGTCCTAATGTTTTGGTGGAAGAATTCTCTGTATTACAGCACTGCAGTTGCCTTCCACAACAATATTCTCCTGGTGGATGTATCTATTTTTCCTTGTCAACATATCTTTCAGAAATTTTGAGTAGAGTGGCATTTGTTGCAAAGCTCCCCCAAAAGGCATAGTTATTTCTAGTTTCTTGAAAATATCAAGGAATCTCTCCAGATGGCGGTCCTTGTCCTTCTTGGAAGGTACCACAGGATATGGTACTTCCGTATCCTCATTTGAAGCTTTTTCTTTCTTCTTCTCTCTTGCTTTCTCACTTCTACTCTTTTGTTTCCCTTCTTTATTTTTTTCAACTTTTTCTTTTTCTTCATTTTATTTTTCTTTTTCTACCTCTATTTCTTTTTCTTGGTCGTTTATTTCTTTCTCCTCGACCATTATTGGTTTTTCACTCTCTTGACTTGTCATATCTATTACCTCCTCTTTCTTTTTCTTAGTGCCATTCTTTACAACAATTTGTTTCTCCAAAGCCACCCTATCCCCATCCTCAACTACCAAACGCTTCTTGTTTCTTATCATCACAACATTACATTCTTCTTTGGGATTCTTTTCTGTGTTCGCCCCAAAGCTATTGGATGACTTTTTAGCTAATTGTTTGGCTAGTTGGCCCACCTGGATCTCAAGGTTCTTCAATGTTGACTCAGTGCTTTTGTCATTTGACATGGTCACCTGCATGAATTGAGTCAGAGTCTCCTCCAGCTTGGTTGTCCTTTGAAAAATGTTAGGCCCTTGTTGAGGCGGCCTGTTGGAAGGTCCACCCTGGTCTTTGTTGAATTGATTACCAGGGTGTGATCTCCACTATCCTTGTTGGTTGTAAGGACCCTGCTAGAAACCTGAGAATCCACCTTGATTGTATCCCTGCCTTTGTTGATTCCCCATGTAGCTAACCTCTTGCATTTGCTCTTCAAAAGGAATGCAAAGGCCGGATTCATGAGTACCACCACATATGGTACAACCTGTAGCCTGCAAAACAGAAGGTTGTAAAGGTTGACCATTAGACAAGTTAGTTGGCAACTTACTCAGGGTTTCTATCAAGATCTCAAGTTTCCTAGAGAGCAACTTATTTTGTGCCAACACAGCGTCTTGTGATGATAACTCCAGTAAACTCTTCTTAGTGGGTTGATGCATTCTATCACGTAGAATGGTGTGATCATTGGCAGGCATGTTTTCAATCAACTCTATTGCTTCTTCAGGGGTTTTTAGTTTTATTTCCCCCCTTGCAGAAGCATCAAGCAGCTGCTTAGATTGCGGCCTCAGCCCATCTATGAATATGTTAAGCTAGGTTGGCTCAGAGAGTCCATGGGTGGGGGGTCTTTCTTAACAAACCTCTAAACCTCTCCAATGCTTCACTTAGGGATTCATCAGGGAACTGATGAAATGATGAAATTGTAGCTTTCCCTTCCACAGTCTTTGACTCAGGGAAGTATTTCTTCAGAAATTTCTCAACAACTTCTTCCCAGGTCTTCAGACTGTTACCCTTAAATGAATGGAGCCACCTCTTGGCTTCTCCTGCCAAGGAAAATGAAAATAGGCTGAGTCTAATGGCTTCATCTGGCACACCAGCAATCTTTGTTACAGATTTCAATGAATGTTGCCAAATGTGCATAGGGGTCCTCATTTGGTAATCCTTGGAATAAGTTCCCCTCTATTAAATGAATTAAAGAATGAGGGTAGTTTATGCTGTGAGCTTGGACTTCTGGACGTGTGATGCTGGTAAAGAATTGTGGTACTGAATTGCTTGAGTAGTCCTTAAGGGTAACCCTTTGCTGGTGTTCATCAGCCATGATAACGACTTCTGGTAAATATGTCACGGATTCCCTTGATGATGGTGAGTCAGATGATGTAGAATCAGAAAAATGAGCTTCTTCCTCTAGAATGTAAGCTACTGTCCTATCTTGCATTAATTTTCTTCTGCTCTGGGCTCTGTTCCTTCTTAACGTAGCTTCAATCTCCAAGTTTAGAGGAACTAAATTGCCTGTGGGAGATCAATCCATATAAAACACTAACAAAAACAATGGTTATCCAGTTCAAGAAGAAAAAAAATATGAATCGAAAACAAATATTCACAATTAATCAAAGAATAAAGAATAGACACCTAGGACTAAACTAACTTTCCAAATAGAAAGAAGTTCCCCGGCAACGGCACCAAAAACTTGATTGAGCCTGGCAAGTGCACCGGATCACGTAAGTAGTATAAAACGGTAAGAACCGAGTATCGAACTCTCGGGGAACTTGTGTTACTTGGTAAAGCTATATTCAGTGAATAGGTGTCTTGTATGAAAAGATATGTGTGGACTATGAACAAGTATGTAAACTAACTAGTACAAAGGAAAAACACGTGAGTAATGATGTGTAAAGACAAGTAGACAACGTGTTGGTCTTCCTATTAGGTGCCTGATGTTATATAGATATTGTCTATTTAACAATGCTCATGTGTTCTATGGTGTCTCCTGAAATGATAAACCCCAAACCCTTGTGATAGTCTAGCCTAATCTTGATCAAGCATCGTCCTTAGATCCCTCTTGTTGGACAAAACTTGACCAGAACTGCATTAAGACAAACATACAAACAACTAGGTTACCGTACCCCGATCCCTCGAGATAATACGATAAACTAGCCCTGTTCTATCAAGTTCTAAGAATCATACCAGTTCCCACTATTGAATGATCCTAACAAAGCATGCATCTACGTGATCAAGGCAAAAGCATACTAAAATGACATACTGATAGCACAGAGAACACATAAAACATCATTAAATAGATATAAATGTATTTACATCAAGTACCTGCAAGGAAGAACCAACAGAGGATTTAGCTCTCCATATCTGGGAAGCTTCCTTTACAACGAAGAGAAGAGAAAAATGAACGATTGAAGAAATACAAGTAGTGGGAATATCTCCTCCACCTCTACAACCTCACAATCACTCACAAACTCATCTCATGCTCTCAGGATGGCTTCCTCTTCAAGCTCAGTTCTCTGCCAGTCTTCACACAACAAAAGCTCTCAAAACTCTCTGGAACTTGGACCTTTCTCTCTCTAGAAATCTCTAAAAATGCAGAAGCTCAAGGAAAAGCCCAAAAATCCCTCTCCATTTCTGATTTCAAGCTTAAATAGGTGGTCTCATTGGTGCTCTCACGCTTAGCGCGACTCTGGCTCGCTTAGTGCATATAAGTGAATTTCGGATTAGTGCGCGTCTTCTCGCTTAGCGGATGCATGCAGGAGTGGTGCGCTTAGTGCGTGTGTCCAGCTCATCCTTCTTCCAAATTCTTCCTCGCGTTCAACCGCAGGAGTGGTGCGCTCAGCGGATTGCTCGCTAAGCTGTCAGATTGGCTTAGCGAGAAGCAAAAAATCAGGACTTCACAACTTTGCCTAATTAACCTGAAATTGAAAGGAAATGATTATTAAATACACAAAATAGGAGTACTAAGTACTTATTACCTATATTTAACAAAAATTAATTACAACACTACAAAATAACCATAAATGGGAGGAGTTAGATACAACTTTCACATATTTCTTACACAAAAGTTAGTTGTATTCATCGACTAAGAATGGGCCTAGGGCTGAAGAACACCCTTAAATTGATCATTTCACCCCCATTTTGAGTTGTTTGCTCATTTCCTTCCAAAACGTTGAAAAACCTTACGGATCGCGAGGAAATTGGTGTTAAGCAGCTGAATTTGGCTGACAAGAATCCAAATGTTTGCAAATGATCGTCCTCAAATGAAATTAGGGTATGACATCACCACAGTCATGACCACTTGAGAGAGGAATGTTGTGTGTTAAAAAACAAGATAGAAAGACCTTATTAAGTTTGGCCATCTAAAGGAATTTTTCCATAAACCACAATCATACATACCTCATGTCCCTTACCAACAAGATTCAAGCAGGGGGGAGGATTGAGAACACACAAGTCATTTAGAGAGGCGTAGGAGCCAAAGCTACTCAAGAGAAAGAAAGGAGAAGCCTCTCAAACAGCCAATACTGGTCATCAACACTATCGCTAGTGGTTTCGCCAGAGGAAAGGAAACTGCTTCTACGCAAAAAAGGCACCTACGGCAGGTTCGCTTTATTAACATGATCTCCCCACATAGAACACCTAGCATTCCTCATATTACCTTCACAGTAGAAGACTTCAAAAAGACTATCCCATGGTTATCAATGTAGAGATAACCAATTGCATAGTCAGGAAGACCCTTATTGACCAAGGGTGCTCGACTAATATCCTATTCTGGATCACTTTCAAGTAGATGGACATTCCTGAATCCGAGATCCTATCACATGATGGCCCACTCTTTGGTTTTGCTGAAGAAAAAGTAAAGAAGAAGGGATGTATTTGGTTGTACAACAAGTTTGAACATGAGGGGTGATTGCAAAAAATACTAAAGATATGATATGTGATCGTGCATGCTAACATGTCATATAATATACTTCTTGGTCGTCTGTCATTGAATGCTTTGGGCACAATTTTTTCAACCCCTAATCTTCTGATGCAATTTCCATCAAATAGAGGAACAATCATAATTGTGCATGCATATCAGAGGATGGACAGGGAATGCTACATGGCCAACCTTCGGTTATGCCCTCTATACAAAAGAGCAAGCCCCAAGAGTCATGCACTATGTAGAGGTTAGAACGAAGGCCAAAGAAGTGGAAGAGCTAGACCTCGACTTGAGAACTAATAATTATAAACGGGTGAAGCCACTCGAAGAAATGTCCACCTTCCAGCTCAGTCCTAAGCAATGGCAGGTCACTCAGTCGGGGAACCAACTTGCAGGTGACAACCAAAGTCATATTCAACAAACTATCCAGGAACACATTGACTTATTCACATGGTCTGCAGTAAACATGCCCAAAATTAATCTAGGCTTTCATTATCATAAGTTAGCCATATACAAAGATGCAAATCCCATTGCATAGAGAAAAACAAAGATTAGGGAAGAGTACGATAGGAAGTTTCCAAGATGATGGCTGCTCAATTCATCGAAGAAATTAACTATACCACTTGGTTTTCCAATGTGGTCATGGTTAAGAAATCGAACAGAAAATGGAGGATGTGTATAGACTACATGGACCTAAATCAAACATCGACCACGTGGTTGATGGAGCAGCCAGACACAAATTGTTAATTTTTCTGGATGCATATTCCAGCTACAATTAGATAAAGATGGACGCTATCAATGAGAAGAAGACAACATTTATTATCGAATCCACAAACTACTACTACAAATTTATGCCATTCGAACTTAAAAATGCCGGAGCTACTTACCAGCATATGATGGACAAAGTGTTCAAGTGTTAGCTTGAATGAAACTTAGAAGTCTATGTGGATGACATGGAGGTCAAAGACTAATGATTTAGCAACCCACATCACAGATTTACAAAAGGTCTTCTGCCAGCTCAGAAAGTATAACATGAGGTTGAACCCTGAAAAGTGTGTCTTCGGGGTAGAAAGAGAAAAGTTTTATGGTTCATGCTGACTCATCAAGGGATACACGCCAACTGGATAAATGCCAAGCCATCTTGGAAATGAAGAGTCCTTAGAATGTAAAGGAAGCTTAGAGGCTAGCCAGCAGAGTAGCCTCTTTATCAAGATTTTTGCCTAGAATCGCCAAAATGGCCAGACCAATCATGAAAAATCTCGAGAAACCAAAAAACTTTGTTTGAGATTGTCACAACCTACCTCACGACAGGACGACGAAGGCAAAATAGATAAGCCAAAAGCATTCTTCTCCTAGGGAAAAAATGCGTGGAGTCGTCACCAACCTTTATTCAAGGGAAACATTAGAAAAATAAAAAAGAGGTTTGCAAAAAAAGACGTTTATTCGGGAGTTGTTTACGCATAGGGAAGATATTAGCACCCCACGCGCCAGTCACAAGGAACAACATCCTTTAATCGAGTGTGCACAGCATGACTTCAAAATTATTTATTTTCCCTTTTTTATATTTTTTATTTTTTGGGGGTTGAAAAGGGGATGCCCTTGCTCCTACGTATCCTCAGGTCCGATGAGGAATTCAAACCTATGTAGTTCTTTAAGGTTCAAGGCGTTAACAATTCTCTCCTCTTTTAAAAAAAAATCAAAAGATCGTTTCAAGGTCCAATGCCATAAACGACTCTCTCTGCTTTTCAAAAAGCGAAACATCGTTTCAAGGTCCAACGCCTCAAACGAATTTTGTTCGCAATAAAAATCAAATCTTTCAAAAAACATAAAATCAATGTAACACACAAACTTTCAGACTTAAAGAACTACCTAGGTCTGATTTCCTCATCGCACCTGAGGATACGTAGGAGCAAGGGCAATATCCTTGTCGACCCTAAAAAAAATAAACATAAAAAGGGAAAATACATAATTTTGAAGTTATGTCTTGAACACTCGATTGAAGGTTGCCGTCCCTTGTGACGAACGCGTGGGGTGCTAATACCTTCCCCGTGCGTAAACAACTCCTGAACCCTTATTCTCAAATTTTGCAGACGTTCGTCTTTTTGGTTTTTCTATCGTTTTCCACGAATAAATGTTGGTGGTGACTCCACTCGTTTTCTCCCATGGAGACAAATGCTTTTGGCCCATGATTTTTGGCCTTTTCGAACCCGCACCGAGGGGTAGGTTGCGATAGTTGGCGACTCCATTGGGGACGTGTTAGAGAGTTAGGCCATTTAGTCAGTGTGCAATGCTTTTATCATGACTTCTTCTTTACTTGTTTTCCCTTTTCCCTTTTATCTCTTGTTTTGTCCATATTTGTATATAACCTTTGTTGTATTGTTGTGTTTGGTGTGTGTTTGTCTATCAATTACATTCATAGTTAGAAATAGTTTTTCTACGCACACATGGCACCTACACCTCACACACACATTGAGATATTAGGCCCTATACCCGGATCTATGTGAGCCATAAGGAGTGGAGGTCGATCTGTGGTCATGTTGGGTCTTCGACTCGCTTGATGACAGTGAAGCCTCATCTAGAGTTTTCCTCTTTTAGTGATGCATTGTCACTGATAGTCCCTATCGCCACAATATATTACCTAAGAGGATGATATCTCTAGAAGCCAGTAAAGTTACTTGAAACCACCCTTTGACGTTGCCACTATAAGGGAACTTTTGGATCCTTCTCCATTAGTTTCCTAAATTGGGGGGGGGGGGGCACATAGCAAACATAGCAAAATCACTCTGGCATGTTCCTTGATTGCATCACGCATTTCTTCATGGCATCATAATGGACACATCATTCCTACATTTGTCATTTATCATATTCATGCATTGCATTTGCATAATTCATTGCATTATCATACATCTTCATATAGCATGCCAACTGCATACATTCTATTTTTCATTGTTTGCATATTATGTTCACTCATGCATAGTTTCTCATACCTTGCATTTTCCTCTGCAAAAATAAAAACAAAAGAAACTCACAATAAAGCATGAAAGTCTACACCACATTCTTAGTTACATGTGTTGGGTACCATGATGATGGCTATAAACCAACCATGTTGGGATTATACACTCATTTCTTTTTTTTTAAATGATTTAAAATCATGTGAACATGGTACCAAGTGCATGGTTAACTAGGAAATGATGGTTCTTCAGTCATCCCAATCTTATAATTACATGTGTCATTCATAGCATAAGTATGCCCAAGTCATTTATCTTTATGATATATTGTCAAAGTATTGGTGATTAAAATTTCTATTCTGTGGATTATGGGGTCGAACCAAGCACATGCTTTTAAGAAAAGGTTTTCATCAAGTCAACGTCAAGCATGGAAGTAACCAGCTTACAAAAGTTAGGGCAGAAGATGGATCTAGTTACATCGCTGCTTTCTCTACTGCCAACACATGATTGGCTAAATAATTTACAAAATTAAGGACTGTTGATGTCCATGTTTTATTTCCAGTTTCACTTTGACAATATGTGATGAACCATGTTGTTTTGATGAAAATCTAAATTGATTCGACCCTATGTCCTATGTAAAATTCGCAATACTTCAACAATGCATAATTCACATACATCCATGCTCATTTTTCTTTTCACATTTGTGGCATTTCTCATTGCATTCTTTCCTTGAAATCAGAACTGTAATCATTATAATCAAAAGGAAAGAGCATGCTTTATGGCACCCTTACTGGACGTGTGCCAGAAATAAAGTAATGAGTGAAATAGAGGAAGTGCAAGAGCAGGTGAAGGCCGAGATGGAGGCCATGAAAGAGAAAATGACCACAATGATGGAAGCCATGATGAGTATGAGAAAAATGATGGAGGTCAACATGGCGACAGTCGTTGCCGCAAGTGCCGCCACTGAGATAGACCAGGCTCACCTATCAGGCTTCAATCAAGTAAATCCTCCTGCCTCGGATATGGTAGGTCAAGGAGGTGAAGCGTTAGGAAGTACGGATGGCCCCCATTTTTTGTAGGTTCAAAACAAGCATTTCTTCCCACAATACGGCTTGCCTCCCAACTATACGCCACCCAATGTTGCACACGCTCCCGATGAGAATGTTGACAACTCTGCACCCATACCCGTTGAGAGCCAAAAACCCCAAACTGATCATGCACATGTCTCTCAAACCATGGGGGAGACATATGAAGTACCCCACCACAATCTAGCCGACTTTGAGCCTTGCCTCGGATATGCCATTCAGGGGCAAGCAGTTGGGGGTGTAGCCCTGCCAAACACTTTGGAGGGCCCTCAATTTCGCCCACAACCACAACCCTTGCATTTTGCGGAGGGGAGAGTCCCTCCTGCTATGGTGGAAAGAGGAAAATTTTATCATAGAGAGGAAAGGCTCAGGGCCATTGAAGGAGGTGGAGATTATGCTTTCGCTGACATGGCAGAATTATGCCTAGTGCCTGACATCGTCATCCCTCTGAAGTTCAAAGTGCTAGATTTTGATAAGTACAAAGGGACTACCTGCCCCAAGAATCACCTGAAGGTGTACTACAGGAAAATGGGAGCATACTCAAAAGATGAAAAGTTGCTGATGCATTTCTTCCAGGAAAGTCTTATTAGGGCAGCCATCACCTGGTATACTAATTTAGAACCTTCTCAAGTCTGTTCTTGGAAGGACCTAATGGTTACTTTCATTAGGCAGTATCAGTAGAATTCTGATATGGCTCCGGATAGAATGCAGCTACAGAACATGTGTAAAAAAGAGAATGAATCTTTCAAAGAGAAGGAGAAGGAGATGATAACAATGATAGTCGACACGTTACCGGTGTTCTACTATGAGAAGATGGTGGGTTACACACCTTCAAGCTTTGCCGATTTAGTTTTCGCCGGCGAAAGGATCGAAGTGGGTTTGAAGAGAGGCAAATTTGTTTATCCTGCTTTGATGAATAGGAAGCTTGGGGGCAAATAGAGAGAATGAGAAGGAGGGAGGAACCCATGTTGTGACTGCCGTTCCTACAAGGCCAAATTTCCCACCAGCTCAACAATATCAATACTCAACCAATATTAGCCCTTTTCATTACCCGCCACCCTATCAGCCATGAACCTCAATCATCCACAAAGGCCACCCCTAAATCATACAATACCAAACACCACCCTTAACACAAACCAAAACACTAACCAAGGAAGGAATTTTCCAGAAAAGAAGCCTGTAGAATTCACCCCAATTCTGGTGTCGTATGCTAACTTACTCCCATATCTAATCAATAATGCAATGGTAGCCATAACCCCAACCAAGGTTCCTCAACCTCCATTTTTCCGAGGATACAACTCGATCACAACATGTGCTTCTCATGGTGGAGTTTTGGGGCATTCCATTGAGCATTGTATGACCCTGAAACATAAGGTGCAAAATCTGATTGATGCAGGCTGGCTGAAATTTGAGGAGGATAATCGCTTGTGAATTCTGACATTGGCAAGTGACGCTATGCATGGGGCAATTTGAAGGTTGTTGTTGGATGTCTCCAATGACTCATTAGGATTTTCAAGTTTATGCCATTACTGTAAACAACAGTCACAATGCTAATAATATGGATAAATTTGATGTCATTATCTTATTCTCTCACAATTACATCTTTGCTTATTTAACTTTCACTAGAATGTGAATGTAAGCCGTTGGTTTCTTTGCTCAAGTGACTTATGCTCCTGAGTTGATCTCCAAGTCTGTTCAATTAAATACTGCTCATTCTATACGTTTGGTAGGGGTGCCATAAACGACAAGTAAAGCAAAAAAGAAGAAAAAGAACATTTGATTGATTGTTTTTTAAATCAAATAAAAGTACAGACATTCATGTGAGCTCATTCTTAAAAGTTTCTTTTTGAGAGAAAAGTGAGTTGTCAAGAACAAGAGTCGTTCGACTTAATTTGTCAATTGATAGCAATAGATACCTCAGAGCCCTAATTGGGGCAATGAGAGACACCGTGCATGAGCCTCAAGTGAACCTAGGGGCAAATCAAAAGTTCTCACCCGGTAGGTTGAAAATCCGAAAGGGCAGCCTAAGCAAAAATTAGGGTGGATATAAAATAAAAAAAATATATAATAAAAGCAACCAAGGGCGTGTTATTAAGGTTGTATCCCAAGATCCAAACTACAAAAGGATCTAAGTCAAGATTTGAAATGACACATGGCCATGTTTCAACATCCCAAACACTAGTTTATCCTTTGCTACCCCCTCCGAGCCAAAACATATTTGTTTTCTAAAAAAAACAACAAAAAAAAGGAAGCAAAAGCAAAATAGGAACCTTGAGTAGGAACCACCACTAAACTGGCGGGAAGAGCAATGCAAACAACACATGCATGAAGTTGGGCAACAATGAAAAGAAAAAAAAAGAGAAAATAAAATCCGCCAAAGGCGAGTAAAGAAAAAAAAGAGAGACAAAAAAGAGTAGAGCCCAACCCAAAAGGTACAAGCAACGCTCTCGAGGTTCTTACTCAATAGAGCCCTTAAACACTCTTTGAGCCACTCTGACCTTTTCTTTCATAGCCCTCTTACCCCTGACCATGTTACAAGCCCAATAAAGCCCATGTGGATCAAGGAATGACTAATTTTGCTTTTAAGTTGGGATTCTGGAATGGAACCCACACATGCTTGTGATTGTTAAAAAAAATACATAAAAAGAAAGAAAAACCCGTGAGGTTCGCACTTGCACATTTAAGAAGAAAACTCATTTGACCAGGAGCTCGTGGAAGATGCCCAAAGACAATTGTGATAGTAGGGTACATCTGATGTTAGTCTATCATGCAAACTCTTTGGGATTTATTTCGAATCCAAGGGTAGTTTCATTATATAAATTCTTTCGTGATCATCCAATGTCATCAAGTTTCAACGGGATCGACACACCCTTGGCATCACTCTATGACCTTAAATCAAGAGAGTTTCTCTTGGTCACATACCAAAGTGTAACAATTCATTGCCATCCTTCTATGGTGCATGCGATTGGTCCTAAAGCCTTATATTTCTCTTGCTGTGGAGAATAATCAAAGTTTTTAAAAGGAAAGGGAAAAACCCTAGGATCAGTATTTCGATTGATTGGTTAAATGTCAAAACGGCTCCATTGCCATCACTCCAAAATTGTCAAGTGACTAAATCAAATAGAACGTACACTTTGAGGGAGTTCCCGAAGAGGTTTACAAAAGATAGGATGAGGTTGCACGAGTTATCACATCTTTCAAAAAAGGGACAGCCAATCTATGTTTTCCACAAAAAAAATTCAAAATCACAAAAATAGGAAAGAATGTCATGAACATTGTACAATTTTCCATTGTATTGTGTTGTTGCATGCAAAGCCTGCATTTACTACATTTCAAGATGAAGGTTGCATGCACCTGCATCCCAAAAATCATGTTCATGTTAAGTGTATAGATTTCTATTTATACAAATTTCCCAAATCTAATGTCCTATCTTTTGAGTTTAGGGTGAGAGGCCCTCTCAAAGAGTCAACCTCTTGCTTTCTCATATGGTTAAGCCCTTTGGTACTAGTACCTATTGGCACTTTTCATAGGACTCAAAGTCCTCGCCTTTATCTTTCATAGGACTCCAAGTCCTCTGTCTTTATGCTTTCATAGGACTCAAAGTCCTCTGCCATTTACTTTTCAAAGACTATCATAGTCTTTTGTCTTGTAGAGACAATCAAGGTCATCTGCTCCTTTGCTTTTCAAAGACTATCATGGTCTTTTGTCTTGCAGAGACAATCAAGGTCATCTGCTTCTTTACTTTTCAAAGACTTCAATATCTTTTGTCAAAAGACGACAATGTCTGCATTTACCTTTCAAAAGATGACAATGTCTTCAGTCATTTATGCTTTCAAAAGACGACAATGTCTTTAGTCATTTACGCTTTCAAAAGACGACAATGTCTTCATTTACATTTCAAAAGATGACAATGTCTTCAGTCATTTACGCTTTCAAAAGACGACAATGTCTTCAGTCATTTACGCTTTCAAAGACGACAATGTCTTCATTTTCATCTCAAAGACTTCAATGTCTTTTGTCCTTGTTTGTGCTTCATAGAACTCGATGTCCTCTGTTTCTATGTCCTCATGTTTTCTCAGTTTCACTCCCTTGGTTTTCGCCAGTTGCCCGATCGAATAGCAAGATCGCTCGAACGAAATTAGTGTCCTTATCTTTACTTCAATTTTATTTCCAATAAAAGATAAGTAAAGAGGGGCAACTATCATACCCTAATTTCGTCCGGGGACTATCATTTGCTAAAGTTTTGATTCTTGCTAGCCAAATTGAGCTGCTTGGCACCAGTTGTCGCGCAATACGAAAGGTTTTTCGACATTTCGGTAAGGAATGCGGAAAATACCCAAAAGGGAGGGCAAAAGGGTCATTTGGAATCTTTTTCTGACCCTTGGCTCGCCCAAGCTAGCCTCTGGATCGCCTGAGCCACCAAATAACTTCATGGTGAAGCAGCCAGCTTGCCTGGGCGAGCAAGGTTGCTTCAGAATGAAGTAACAGCTTGCCTAGGTGATCTGTCATGACCCTAAATGCTTTGTTTTGCTATAAATAAGCGTGAATAGGGGCTAAGAGAGAGGTTCTGAGGTCCAGCGGTGAAGGATTGGAGAAAAATAAGAGAAAAAAAGAAGGAAGAAGAGAAAAAGAAGCTAAATCACCATCGAATCTTGACTACAATCGATTTCTATACCGTTCTTCATTCGTTTTTCATTCTTCATCCTTCGACAAAACCATTATTTCTAGTTTACAACACATACCTAAAAGAAAAAGAATTTACAACATACCACTCGACTGGGAGCAAAGAGTAATGAGAGGTGAAAAGTGAATAGGGTTCCCCCCCTTTTTATAGTAGTTGGGCCTCTAAAGAAGCACAACTAACACCCACTCCCCACTGTCTCATCAAAGTTCATCTATGGCTAGAAGCACGAGGCGTTTTGATACCCAATGTGAGCAGTTGAAGAGATGTGCGATGTAATTGCTACATTGTGACATCAAGAAACATAACTGTCAAAAGTGAAAATGATAATTGCCCCAGCATAATAACCTAACATCAAAGCCGAGGCCAAAAAAGGGCTTGGGGGGGGGGGGGCAATATATTGGATAAGTATTTGAATACGGCGATAAGACGCTGTCATACCCTAATTTTGTCCGGGGACCATCCGTTGTTGGGATGCGACCCTCGTTTGACCACTTCGAGGAATTTGGCACCCATCGTTAGGAAATTTGTGAAGTTCTGAGACATGCCGGAAGCCAAAAGAAAAGCGTTGTAGCACAATCCGTGAAATTCCGTGACATGCCAGAAATTAAAAGGAAGTGTTAATGCGCAATCCATAAAGTTCCGTAACTTTCCAGAAGGCAAAAAAGGGATGATTACGTAATCCGTAAGGTTCTGCAACATTACGGAAAGAAAACAAGCATCGTTACAAAATTCGTAAAGTTTCGTAACGTTACGGAAAAAGAATCACCAAAAAAGGGCAGGGGGTGTACTTAGTAAAAATGGGGGTTCAAATAACAACCAGGCCCACTTGAGCCTTCCAAGATGTTCCTCCAGAAGGCGGTTGCTTCTGGAGGAAGCAACCTAGCTCGCCTGGGCGAGCTGGGTGGCAAGCTCCTCCCCTATTTTCCTATAAATAGGGGGAGGAGTGAAGGAGAAAAATGTTCAGCCCCTCTGGTATTTCGAGATCATTTGAAATTAGAGAAAAAAATTATTTCCGTGAAGAAAATCCAAGCCGAGGCGCTTTCGTAACATTTCCATGGGTGATTTCGCGAAGATTTTCAACCGTTCTTCGACGTTCTTCGTTCGTTCTTCGTCGTTCTTCGGTCTTCAACCGGTAAGTTCCCAAAATCGAACTTTTCAATTCATTCTATGTACCCTTAGTGGTCCTCATTTGTTTTCACGTGCTTTTATTTTCATTTCATTTACTTTCCGTACCCCCTTTGACGTGCTTTAGTAATTTACTTAAGTCATTTTCTCCCCTAATAAAAAATAAAACAAATTTCCACCGATCATTTGAATTGTAACATCCGTTAATTTCTGTTAAAATGAAATCCGACCGTTCGGTCATGCTGTAACCATGTTGGAAACCAAAAAGAGGTAAAATAATAATATAATAATCAAAAATAACTTTTAGTAAAATAAATCAAAAAAATCAATCGGAAGTTTTTTCTTTGGGATTTCTCTTTCTTAAATCGAATCGACTAATAATCAAAGTGAAACTAAGGCTAAAATCAATTCGTAAACCAAACTTTTGTCATCGCCTAAAAAAGCCATTTTCAAAGGTCCAACGCCTTAAAATGGTCTTTTCCGCTTTTATTGGTTAAGTGTAGATTTCTAAAAAGCCTAAAATCAATATGTAACTTTACTACCTCTTTCAAAAATAAAGAAATCATTAATGGTCCAATGCCTTAATGTTTTCTCACTTTTCAAAAGAATAGAAAGATTGTCTAATGGTCCAACGCCTTAAATGACCTTTCATTAAAAAAAACATATCTTGCAAAAAAGGATAAAAAATAACCAAAACGCTTTGTTGACAAAAGAACTACGTAGGTCTGATTTTCTCATCACAATTGAGGAATACGTAGGAGCAAAGGGAAATGCCTTGGTCGACCACAAAAAGATAAAAATATAAAAAGGCATAAAAAAGACATAAGAATGTAAAAAGGGAAGATAACATAAATTGAAGTCATATTTGCACATTTGATTAAAGGCTTCCATCTCTTGTGACAGACGTGTGGGGTGCTAATACCTTCCCTGTGCATAAATACAACTCCCGAACCTTTCACTTAAAGTTCGTAGATCACGTCTTTTCCGGTTTTTCCGATGTTTTCCTCAAATAAACGTTGGTGGCGACTCTGCGCGTATTCCTTTCTTGGGACACGCTCCCGCAAGTCACGCGTCGCCCTCCCGCCGAAGGGTAGGTTGCGACAGTTGGCGACTCCGCTAGGGACTTATTTTTTAGAGTTAGGCCATTTAATCTTGTGCAATGTTTTATCATGACATCCTCCTTTGTTGGTTTCCCTTTATTTTCCTTATGTTCTTGTGTATATAACTCTTTGATGCTTTTAGTGTGTTTTAAAAGGTATGCATGAGGTAAATATTTTCATTTGATGCACACAAACACCAACACTATTTGCACACACGTGATTTGAAAAAGGGCCCTATACTCGGGTTCGTGGGAACATAAGGAGTGGAGGTGAATCTATGATCATGCTAGGTCTCCAACTTGCTTGATTACAGTGAACCCTCATCTAGAGTTTTTCTCTTTAATAACATATTGTTGCTAGTAGTCCCTACTGCTGCAATATGTTCTTCGAAGAGGATGATACCTCTAGAGACCATCAAGAGAGATATGACCACCTTGGGGATTATCACTAAAATTTTTTTAGCTCTCTCCCATATAGGTCCCTTGAATAGGGGCACGAAGCGGACACGCTGCGTGCCATTTTTTCAAGCTGCCATGCATAAGTGTCATGTACCCTTTTGCTTATATTTTGTGAATATTGTCATACTATGTACATTCCCGTGTTGCGCCTTTCGCATATGCATCACGCACGGATTCTGTTTTGATCCCCTCTCTTTGGAAAACCAACGGAGGGTCCGTGCCACCTTCTTAAATACATACGTCGGGCATTTTGCTACCCCAAGACGTTGTATCTAAGAAGGAGACAATTTCCCGTGCTCCCGTATTCATAAATTGCATCTATGTCATATGCATTTCTTTATGCATTCATCCATTCCACCAATGATAGATGTTAGAGTTTTGATTCGCACCTATTTTTGTTCACTTTAGTAAAACATGGGATCAAGTCAAATGCCTTCACTTAAAAAGAGGTTCTATCAAGTCAAGGTCAAGAGCCTAGGGACCACCAGTCTAAAGGAGTTAGGGCAGTTAATGGGTCAGCTCTAGCGGCAAGCTTTTCGCAAAGCTTACGGTAAAATCTGGGACTTAGCCATGATAGAAGTCTCCACAGAGGCCATTGCCTCCCTCGCCCAGTATTATGATCAGCCGATGAGGTGCTTCACCTTTGGGGACTTTCAGCTATCACCTATGGTAGAAGAATTTGAAGAGATCCTAGGATGCCCTCTAGGGGGAAGGAAACCCTACCTCTTCTCAGGGTTCTATCCCTCATTAGCTAGAATTTCCAAGATAGTCCAAATCTTGGCGCAGGAATTAGACCACAGGAAGCAAGTCGAAAATGGGGTGGTTGGAATACCGAGAAAATATTTGGAGACAAAAGCAAGAATCTTGGCAGGTAAAGGCAAGTGGGCCCCGTTCATAGATATTCTCGCATTGTTGATCTTCGGAGGAGTCCTCTTTCCAAATGTGGATGGGTTGGTGGACCTAGCAGCGATCGACGCTTTTCTCGCCTATCACAACCACAAGGAAAGCCCGGTTGTCGCTATGCTAGCCGACCTATATGACACCTTCGACCGAAGATGTAAGAAGAGCAGTACGAGGATTGTTTGTTGTACTCCAGCTCTTTATGTATGGTTGGTTTCGCACCTTTTTCGCCAAGAGGTAAGGCATGCTTGCCCGCTAGAAAGCCACTGTTCATGCACAGAGAAAGGAGGGGCAAATTGGGACCAACTCTTAGCGAGCAAAGAAGGAGCATCTGTCAACTGGTTCCCTCGATGGAAGGAAGGAAGAACCGGAGTTCTTATTTCATGCGGAGGATTTCCAAATGTTCCCTTGATGGGGACAAGGGGTTGCATTAGTTACAATCTCGTTCTTGCTATAAGGCAACTTGGCTACCCTATGATAGGGGCGCCACTAGAGGATGAGCTCACGCCTGTCATTTCACGAGGTTTCAATAAGACCAACGTGGAGACACTTCAGAAGGTTCGCAAGGCATGGGAGGTGTTGCAAAAGAAGGACAAGGAACTCAGGGGCAGTAGCAATGGGCCCATCGGTGGCTATTGTAAGTGGTTAAAAGCCCACGTGCAAGGTTTGGTTTGGCTTCCAAGTTTGAGAACCGCTAAAAGAGAGGAAGTTGAGGCACCGGAGGAAGACGAAAAGGTGCAGGCCCTTAGGGCGGAACTCGAGCAAGCTCAAACAGTCAAAGAAAGGTTCAAATCAGCAGCTCTTTAAATCCGAAAGGAGAATGCCGAACTGAGAGATATAAATATAGCTACCACCAAAGCCTTGGAACAAGAAACCAAGAGGGCTCGTAGGGAAGAGCACAGTCCAAACAAGTTCCGAGGGGCTCTGTGGAGCAGCAACAACGAGCTTAAGCTCCGGAAAGAGGAAAGGGACCAATCACGAGTAGACAGTTTAATCTTGAAAGATGAGTTGAAGGTTTGCTCAAGGTCCAAAAGAAACTTGTCTAAGTGGTTATGCGAGACAGAGACCAACATGTTAGCTATCGTCAGCAAGTACCAAGAAGAATTAAATCTAGCCACGGCCCATGAGCACAAAGTGGCGGACGAGTATGCCCGAGTGTACGCGAAAAAGGAGGCTAGAGGAAGGGTGATCGACTCGTTACATCAAGAAGCAACAATGTGGATGGACCGATTTGTTCTTACCTTGAACGGGAGTCAAGAACTTCCCCGATTGCTAGCCAAGGCCAATGCAATGGCGGACACCTACTCCGCCCCCGAGGAGATCCACAGACTTCTTAGCTATTGTCAGCATATGATAGACTTAATGGCCCATATAATTAGAAACTACTAGGAAGTTTGTATTGTCGCTCAGATCTTGACTAGTTATAAACTTTCTGAATAAAATGAGTTTATCCCGCGTTTACTCCAAAGATCAGTGCGAATCAAATCACTGTCGCATTTTATCTCTAGCATGCATTCATATCATGCATCGCATAAGCATCTCTTCATGGCATCATAATGAACATATCGCATGGAATGAGTTTGTCTGTTATCATATTCCAGCATCACATTTTGCATGAGTCATTGCATCATCATGCATATGCGTTCAACATCCTTTTTGTTCTACAAACTGCATACCTTTTGTTTTCATGTTCGCTCATGCATGATCCTTGCATTTTCCTCTGCAAAACTAAAACAAAAAAAAGCATGAAAATTCACGCTGCATTCTTAGTTGCATATATTCAGTACCATGAGCCAACCATGTTGGGATCATAAACCCATTTCACTTAAAAACAAAATGAGTGAACATGGTACCTAATGCATGGTTAACTAGGAAATGATGTTTCTTCGGGCATCTCAATTTCATAATTACATTTTCCATGCATAGCTTAAAGTATGCCCGAGTCATTCATCCCTATGAAAGGTTGTTGAAGTATTGGCGATCAGAATTGCCATTCCTTGGATTATAGGGATGAATTAAGCTCATGCTTTTTTGAAAAAAGTTCATCAAGTCAAGTTGAAGTATGGAAGTAACCATCTTGCAAAAATTGGGGCAAAAAATGAATCGAGTTACATCGCTGCTTCGTCTACTGCCAAACACATTTAGGACTGTTGATGTCCTTGTTACTTCCAGTTTCACCTTGACAAAGATGTCATGGACCATGTTGAAAATCTAAATTGATTCAACCCCATGTCCTGCATAAAAATTCGCAATACTTCAATTGTGCATCATTCACATACATCCATGCTTTTCATTGGTTGCATTGTTCATTACATTCTTTCCTTGAAAAAAGAAAAAAGAACTTAATCATTGTTATCAGAAAGAAAAGAACACACTTTACGGCGCCCTTACCGAACTCGTGCTAGAGCTAGAGTAATGAGTGAAGTAGAGGAGGTGCAAGAACAGATCAAGGCTAACATAAAGGCCATGAAAGAGAAAATGACCACAATGATGGAGGCCAATATGAGCATGAAGGAGATAATGGAGGTCAATGCGGCTGCATTGCTGAGGTGAACCCGATGCCCCCATCTGGCCTCAACCAAATGAATCATCCAAACTCAAATATGGTAGGCAAAGATTTGGGAGGTAGGGACGGCCCCATGATGTGCAAATTCAAAACAAGCACGCCTTCCCGCCATATGGCCTGCCTCCCAACTATACACCACCCAACGTGGCGTACACTCCCAATGAAAATGTTAATAACTCCACTCCGATACTCATTGAGAGCCAATAACCCTAAACTGATCATGCACATGTCTCTTTAACCGTGGGGGAAACACATGGAATGCCCAACCACAATCTAGCCGACTTCGAGCCTTGCCTCGGATATGCCACTGAAGGGCAAGCAGTTGGTGGTATACCCCTGCAAAACACTTTGGAGAGCCCTCAGTATCACCCACAACCACACCCATCACATTCCACAGCGATTAAAAACCCTCATGCTATGGCGGAAGTGGGAAAGTTGGATCATCTAGAGGAAAGGCTCAGGGCCATTGAAGGAGGTAAAGATTATGCCTTTGCTAACCTAGAAGAGTTGTTCCTAGTACTCGAACATGGTCATTCCCAAGTTCAAGGTGCCAGACTTTGACTAGTACAAGGGGACTACTTGCTCCAAGAACCATCTAAAGATGTATTGTCGGAAGATAGGGGCATACGCAAAAGATGAGAAACTACTGATTCATTTTTCCTAAGAAAGTCTTACTAGGACATCTGTCACCTGGTATACTAACTTAGGAACCTTCCTGAGTCCATTCTTGGGAGGGCCTAATGGTTTCCTTCGTTAGGCAGTGTCAGTACGATTCTGATATGGCTCTGGATAGGATGCAACTACAGAACATGTGCAAAAAAGGCACAAATCTTTCAAAGAATACGCCCAAACGTGAAGAGACCTGGCAGCTCAAGTGGCACTTCCAATGACGGAGAAAGAGACGATCACAATAATAGTAGACACATTACCAGTGTTTTACTATGAAAAATGGTGGGGTACGCGCCTTCAAGCTTTGCGGATTTGGTCTTCGCCGATGAAAGGATTGAAGTGGGTCTAAAAAGAGGCAAATTTAATCATCCTGCTTGTATGAATGAGAAAACTGGGGCAAATGAAGAGGGTGAGAATGAGGGAGAAACCCATGTTGTGACTGCCATTCCTATACGGCCAAGTTTCCCCACCAACCCAACAATGTCATTACTTAGCCAATAACAACCCTTCTCCTTACCTACCACCCAGTTATACCCAAAGGCCATCCCTAAATCAACCAAAAAACCCACCTTCCACACAACCCATGCTAAACACCACCTTTAGCACAAACCAGAACACCAACCAAGAAATGAATTTTGTAGCGAAAAAGCCTTAGAATTCACCCCAATTCCGGTGTCCTATGCTGACTTGCTCCCATATCTACTTGATAATTCAATGGTAGCCATAACCCCAGCCAAGGTTCCTCAGCCTCCATTTCTCCGAGGATATGATTCGAACGTAACATGTGCTTATCATGGAGAAGCCTCGGGGCATTCCATTGAGCATTGTAGGACCCGAAAGCATAAGGTGCAAGGTCTAATTGATGCTGGCTAGCTGAAATTTGAGGAGAATCGCTTGTTGAATCCTAACACTGGCAAGCGACACCACACATGGGGAAATTTTGAAAGCTGTTGTTAGAAGTCTCTAATGACTCATCAGGATCTTCAAGTTTATGCCATTATTGTAAACCATAGTTACAATGCTAAATAAAATGGATAAATCTGACATCTTTGTCCCTCATCCTCTCGTAATTACATCTTTGCTTCCACTGGAATGTGGGTGCAAGCTATTGGTTTGTTTGCTCGAGCGACATGCGCTCCTGAGTGCTGACTTCCAAGACCGTTCAATCATAGATTACTCATCCTGCACATTGGTGGGGTGCCGTAAACAACGAGTAAAGCAGAAAAGTTCAAAATGAAAAAAAGCATTTGATTCACTGTGTTTTCAAGTAAAAATATAGACATTCATAAGACCTCATTCTATCATTCCAGAAATTTTGTCTTTTTAGAGAGAAGTGAGTTATCAAGAATAGGAGTCATTTGACTTAAATCCATCGATTGAAAAAAAATCCTTCAACTATTTCTCGTCCTTGGAAAAATCTTTTTGCAAGAATCAACCGCTTCTTTCATTCTTCCTTGCTACCAGGTTGTGAAAACAAAGATGGATACCTCAGAGCCCTACACTGGGGCAATGAGGGGCATCGTGCATGAACCTCAAGTCAACCTAGGGGCAGATTAGATGCTCTCACCCAATAGGTTCCCTGCTACAAGGTCATGACGAAAGACAACGATTGGTACCTCAAAGCCTTACACTGGGGCAATGAGGGGCACCGTGCATGAGCCTCAAGTAAACCTAGGGGCAGATTAGAAGTTCTCACCCAATAGGTTCCCAGCTACAAGGTCATGACGAAAGATAACAATTGGTAGCTCAAAGCCTTACACTGGGGCAATGAGGGGCATTGTGCATGAGCCTCAAGCGAACCTAGGGGCAGATCAAAAGTTCTCACCCGTCGATGTTTTTGAACAAAGAAAGGGGGGACAAACCCTGGGATTTCAATAGATTGATTAAATGGATCCATCACCGTCACTCCAAAAAATGGTCAAGTGACTAAATCAAACAGAACATACACTTTAAGGGAGTTCCCGGAGATATTTGCAAAAAGATAGGATGAGGTTGCATGAATTATCACCTCTTTCAAAAGGACAGTCAATCTGTTTTTTCCAAAAAAAATTAAATCAAAATCAAAATCACAAAATAAGGAAAGAATGTGATGAACATTGTACAACTTTCCATTACATTGCATTGTTTCATATAAAGTCTGCATTTACCGCATTTCAAGACAAAGGTTGCATGCATCTCCATCCCTAAAAATCATGTTAACTGCATAGATTTCCTACATCTAATATCCAATCGTGTGGATTTGGAATGACCGACCCTCTCGATGAGTCGATCTCTTGCTTTCTCATAAGGGTGAACCCTTGGGTACTAGTACCTATCACCTTCAGAGGGCTTCACGCCTTCACCTTCAGAGGACTACACGTCCTCGCCATCAGAGGGCTACACGCCCTCGCCTTCATAGGGCTACACGCCCTCACCTTCCGAGGACTACATGTCCTCGCCTTCATAGGGCTACACGCCCTCGCCTTCATAGGGCTACTCGCCCTCACCTTTCGAGGACTACATGTCCTCACCTTCAAAGGGCTACACGCCCTCGCCTTCATAGGGCTACACGCTCTCACCTTCCGAGGACTACATGTCCTCACCTTTAGAAGGCTACATGCCCTCGCCTTCATAGGGCTACACGCCCTCACCTTCCGAGGACTACATGTCCTCACCTTCAGAGGACTACACGTCCTCACCATCAGAGGGCTGCACGCCCTTACCTTCAGAGGGCTACACGCCCTCGCCTTCGTAGGGCTACACGCCCTCACCTTCCGAGGACTACATGTCCTCACCTTCAGAAGGTTACACCCCCTCACCTTCAGAGGACTTCACGTCCTCACCATAAGAGGGCTACACGCCCTCACCTTCTGAGGACTACATGTCCTCACCTTTATAGGACTATACGTCTTCACCTTCAGAGGACTACACGCCCTCGCCTTCGTAGGGCTACACGCCCTCACCTTCCGAGGACTACATGTCCTCACCTTCAAAGGACTACACGTCCTCGCCTTCAGAGGACAACACGTCCTCGCCCTCACCTTCTGAGGACTACACGTCCTCGCCTTTAGAGGACTGCACGTCCTCCACTTCAGAGGACTACACATCCTTGCCTTCAGAGGGCTGCACGTCTTCACCTTCAGAGGGCTGCACACCTTCTCCTTTAGAGGGCTGCACACCCTCGCCTTCAAAGGGCGACATGTCCTAAACTTCAGAGGGCTACACGCCCTCGCCTTTAGAGGGCTACGTGTCCTCACTTTTAGAGGGCTACGCATCCTCACTTTCAGAGAACTCAAGGTCCTCCGCCCTTAATGCTTAACCGACACTTGCGCTCCTGGTTAAGGGGCCAGTAGTTCCCTTTTATTAGTTCCTAGGCCACCCCCTGATATTGAAGGGCGACCAATTGTGCGAGCACAACCAGAGAGGGAGGCTATCACGCAGCTACTATGCATACCAAGGCAAGATTTCACCCGTGCCACTGCAAAGAGACGAGTGCGGATCATGCGCACCAGCATGACCACTCTTACACAGATATAGATGACGTTGCTACTTAGCAACGTTCTGCCCAGCGACCGCAATGCCGATCTCCCCCTGCGGAAGTATTAGTTGGTCTGTGCCATCCCGACATAGGTAAGAATGCATATGGTTTAACTAATTTCTAATGCCATTTACTATTTGTAGGGATCGTGCCCACAAGGCACCCAGTGGACCCGGAGAAGTCCAATAGGGCCCTGGGGTCTCCAGCTTTGGTTACGGGCCTCTGTCAGTCCTACAGGGTGCCCGTTCCCCCCAGCAAGGTCATGTCATCATGACATAGGTAAGTATGCACATCACTCAATTGATTTCTGATGTCATCTATTGTTTGCAGGGAACGCGCCTGCAAGACACCTAGTGGACCCGGAGAAGTCCAACAAGGTCCTGGGGTTTCCAGCTCTGATTACGAGCCTCTGTCAGTTTTACGGAGTGTCTGTCACCCACAACAAGGTCATTAGGCCCCGTGTTAACCGGGCTTTCATCAAGAAGTACTGCGCCCCCAGGCAGGCGCAGGGCGAGACACCACAGCAGCATTGGGATGGCCGGTAGCGGGCAATAGACACACCGCAACCACCTCTAGAGTTCACCTCAGCTCATCCACAAAAAGGTTAGAGCATTGCCTACGACACATGGCCGACCAATAGGCGACCAAAGTCCAAAGCCAAAGGTATGCAAAAGTACTAGGTCCGTGACCGACAAGTCATCAGGCGTCCAGCTCAAGACGTTAAAGAAGTGCTACTAGGAGGCAACCTAGTTCCTTTTAAATCTCTGCTTGTTATTTGATCACCTTTGTTTCTCAAGTCATAATAGGACACACCTAGTTGCTCAGGATCCTTGGAATTTATATATATATGTTTAGGTAGAAAGATACCTTGGATATGCATGTATTTAGCAAAAATACTTCACAAAATATATATGTATGTTTAGGTAGAAAGATACCTTGGATATGCATGTATGTAGCAAAAATACTTCACAAAATATATATGTATGTTTAGGTAGCAAGATACCTTGGATATGAATGTATATAGCAAAAATATCTCACAAAACATATATATGTATGTTTAGGTAGCAAGATACCTTTGATATGCATGTATATAGCAAAAATACCTCACAAAAATATACATATGTTTAGGTAGCAAAATACCTAATGGAAAAAGAAAAAAAGAGAATAAAAAATAAAAAGTTGTCTAGCTAAAAAACAACATGCTTGTGAAAAGAGATAATTTCCAACTTTTCTTTGAAAAAATTCGCTGATCATAGCTAGTTTTTGAAAAAACATGTGTGTACACATTTGAAGGGTAAATGCTGTGAAAGTTTTTCCGAACGCCCAAAATGGACTCGGATAAATGCATGGATTGATAAAAGAACATGTTTTGAAAGCATTGGGTTGACTAAAATAGAGAAAATGAATCATGAGCCCTAGCATCACATGACCCAATATTTTTCGACGCTTGAGTGTCCACATAGGTGTTGGATGGAGTGGCATAAGAATAATTAAGAAATGGGGGGTTGAATTAATTATTCCTAAACCTTTACTAATTAAAAAATTACTCTTTTAAGGCTTTTACTAAATTGTTAAGAGAATAAGGAGTAGAAGAGAAACTTAACAGAAAGTAAAAATGGAAATTAAATGCACAGCGGAAAGTAAAAGAGTAGGGAAGAAGGAAACAAACACACAAGAGTTTTTATACTGGTTCGGCAACAACCCGTGCCTACATCCAGTCCCCAAGTGACTTGCGGTCCTTGAGATTTCTTTCAACCTTGTAAAAATCCTTTTACAAGCAAAGATCCACAAGGGATGTACCCTCCCTTGTTCTCTTTGAACCTAGTGGATGTACCCTCCACTAGAACTGATCCATAAGAGATGTACCCTCTCTTGTTTTCAGTCAAACCCAAGTTACCCTCTACTCTTACCACAAAGGATGCACCCTCCAATGTGTTAAGACAAAGATCTCAGGCTGTTAAACCTTTGATACTTTGTGAATGGGGATACAAAAGAATTCTCAGGTGGTTAGTCCTTTGAACACTTTTGTATTAGGGAAAGGGAAGAATCAAAAGAATTCTCAGACTACGTCGTTTTGAATTCTTTGACAAGGGAGAAGGGAGACACAAAAGAATTCAGGCGGTTAGTCCTTTGTTCTTTTGGAAAAGGGAGAAGAGAGACACAAAAAGAATTCAGGCGGTTAGTCCTTGGCGAATTCTTTTTGGCAAAGGGAGAAGAGAATGAAAAGATGAATAGCACAAGTTTTCAAGGTTTGGAAAACCAGAAAACTTCATAAAGCTTTTGGTACAAAAAAGAAGAAGAAGTTCAAAGAGATTCAAGGCTTGTAAAGGATTGTAATGAAATGATTGGAAAGTATTCAAGATGCTTGAAATGCAAAACAAAGCCTTGCTTTTATAGACTCTCCATGTCTGGTCAAGAAGACCATTCAGAAGAGTTATAACTTTTAGAAAAACTTAAAACCAATTTGAAAAAGTCAAAACCTTTTTGAAGAGTTACATCTTTTGATTTATTCAAAAATAGTCACTGGTAATCGATTACCAAATAAGTGTAATCGATTACACAGCTTTTGAGTGAAAGGATGTGACTCTTCACATTTAAATTTGAATTTCAACGTTCAAGGGCACTGGTAATCGATTACCAAAACATTGTAATCGATTACAGCTTTTTGAAAATAATTGGAACGTTGTAAATTCAATTTGAAAACTTTTTCATAACAATTTTGCTACTGGTAATCGATTACAACAATCTGGTAATCGATTACCAGAGAGTAAAAACTCTTTGGTAAAGGGTTTTGTCAAAAACTCATGTGCTATTCAATGTTTTGAAAAACTTTTTAATACTTATCTTGATTGAGTCTTCTCTTCATTCTTAAATCTTGAGTCTTGAATCTTGATCTTGATTCTTGAGATCTTGAACCTTGAATCTTTCTTGATTCACTTGAGTTGTTCTTTGATTGATCTTTGAGCTTTTTGTCATCATCTTTTGTCATCATCTTTTGTTATCATCATTGTTATCATCAAAACACCTTTGAATCATCTTTGATTCACCATGAAACTTTGCTTCTACAATAGGTGCACGCATGACTAGTTTTGCATAAAATTTCCAAATCATCATTGTTGCATTTGTGTCATGGAAATAATGTGGGACATTCCCTTTTATCCTTGAACCGAACCAAACCCTGACATATATCATGTCCAGCTGTGCTACAAGCCTTGAGCCAAAATCCCAATTTACCATAAACCTTGCCCTCAAAAGAAAACAAAAAAAAGAAAAGAAGAGAAAAGAAGAAAAGAAAATTCCCAATCAAAAGAGTGGGAGAAAACAAAAAGAGAAAATTCTCAATCAAAGATTGAGAGAAAGCAAAAAAGAAAGGAAAGAAAATTCCCGATCAAAGATCGGAAGAAAATAGAAGAAATATGCAGAAAGGTCTTAGGACCAGACAATATCTGAACAATGCAGATTTGTCACCAAGTAAACAAGAAAAGAAAGGAAACTACGACCTAAAGTGGTCCCCTCCCTTTGATTGCCAACCAAAATCCTATGTGTCAGCGACTTTTTCGCCCCGCACTAAACAAAAACAGAAAAGGAATAGGCAAGAACACTCAAAGCCACATTTCCCACCAAGAAAACAAATCATCCCCAAGAAAAAGTCCTATTGATCCATGATCACGCATGTAATCTTTGATTTGATAGGAAATGATTTGCAAAACCAAGTCATGACATATCTATGGTTCGAAATTAGGACGAAACACTTACCTGTGTGAGATTAGTACACTTTGAGTGATTTTCTTCTATTTTTGTTGAACCCAATGTTTCCTCTAAATGGTCATTTAGAAACGAAATGCTAACATCCAAAATCTCATTTGTGGTTATGAGAAGATTTCATCAGCATACTCCCCTTCCCCGGTAGACACATTGTTTTTCATCCGAAAAGCATATGTTGCTCTGATTTGTTGGAAGTTTTCTCTCGTTACTAAAGCATGTTCGCATTTTAGTGAAAAAAACACCGAGACTAGTTTTAGTCTCACAAGTTATCCAGAACAACGTAGGTATGAGTTCCTCATTGAGGATACGTAGGAGCAAGAGCCTCGCTTTTGTCGGCCGCCCCACAATCTCTGTCATACTGACCTTGGAGTCATGCGACAAGCAGAAATACCCTAGCGGTTATCCGTATAAACTTTTTGCTATCTGTAAGACTCAAAGCATGATAGCCGCAGAGACTAACGCCATCTTCTGCGCCTTTTGTCATCCAGAGGCGGTGGGCCCGATGACATGCGGGAACCATTTGGTCCCGCACTTTCTTTTGCTATCTATAAGACTCAAAGCATGATAGCACGCAGAGACTAACGTCGTCTTCTGCGCCTTTTGTCATCCAGAGGCTGCGGGCCCGATGACATGTGCGAACCATTTGGTCCCACACCTTTTCGCTATCTATAAGACTCAAAGCATGATAGTACGCAGAGGCTAACGTCGTCTTCTGCGCCTTTTGTCATCCAGAGGCGGTGGGCCCGATGACATGCGGGAACCATTTGGTCCCGCACTTTTAAAATACTTTTGCTATCTATAAGACTCAAAGCATGATAGCACGCAGAGACTAATGTCGTCTTTTGCGCCTTTTGTCATCCAGAGGCGGCGGGCCCGATGACATGCGGTTATCCGCACGCTCGATGAGTGATAAGCACACATAGACGAATTCTGCGCCCTTTATCATTCAAGAGCAGCAAGCTGAGTGGATAAACGCGCAGAGACAAATTCTACGCCCTTTATCATTCAGGAACAACAAGTTGGGTGGTAAACGCACAAAGACAGATTCTGCGCCCTTTATCATTCAAGAATAACAAGTTGGGTGGTAAACGCGCAGAGACAGATTTTGTGCCCTTTTTATCATTCAAGAGCAGCAAGCTGAGTGGATAAACGCGTAGAGACAAATTCTGCGCCCTTTATCATTCAGGAACAACAAGTTGGGTGGTAAACACGCAGAGACAGATTTGCGCCCTTTATCATTCAAGAGCAACAAACTGAGTGGATAAACGCGCATAGCCGAATTTTGCGCCCTTTATCATTCAGGAATAACAAGTTGGGTGGTAAACGCGCAGAGACAAATTTTGTGCCCTTTATCATTCAGGAACAACAAGTTGGGTGATAAACGTGCATAGATGAATTTTGCGCCATTTATCATTCACGAGCAGCAAGCTGAGTGGATAAACGCGCATAGACGAATTCTGCGCCCTTTATCATTCAGGAACAACAAGTTGGGTGGTAAACGCGCAGAGACAAATTCTGCGCCTTTTATCATTCAGGAGCAGTGAGTCGAGTGGTAAACGCGCATAGACAAATTCTGCGCCCTTTGCCATTCAGATTTCGCAAATTGGGTGATAAATGCGCATAGACGAATTCCTTCCTTCATAATAGTCACGAAGTTCTTCACTTAGGCTCTTGCAAGAGTTATGACTACTATAGGAGACATGTTTTTCTCTTTTCATTTCTTTCATTATTTTTCTTCTTTCTTCCTCTCTTATTTTGTCTCTTTCATCTTGACTTATTTCTTCCACTCTTTTTTTACCTTTTTCTTTTCTCTCTTGTTTTTCTTTCCACAACTTAAGGGATCTCAACTCATCTAATATCTTATACAAGGGGTCCTTAGGAGTAGAACCCTCACCATTAACACTAGATGAAGAATGAAGACTCATGTTGGTTCCTAAGTTATGGTTCTTTCTTGTTGGGGGTTTGAAAAAAAGGTAAAAGAAACTATGGTTGAAACTAGCCAAAATAAACACTAAAAGAGGTGTCAAAGATAAGGTAAAAACTAATTGGTAAAAGGCAAGCTATCTAAGCGGTTTGACAATGGAGGGTAAAGGAAATAAGCTATGAAAGTAAGCAAGAAATTAAAGTGCAAGAAATGCAAACTAGGCGGATCCTAAGAGTGTTTGGATGACCTCATTTAAGATTCCCAACAAAACACTCACTATCCTAAGGGAAAATTGCATAAATTATTACACACAAATGGAAGTAGGGTGACCTAGCGGAGGCTCCCAACTTACTTCCAATGAAAGGCCTTTTTGTTACAAAATTTAAAAGCAAAGCAAATTGCCAATTACAAAATTACAAAGAAAAAAGTCCTCAATTGTGGTGGCTATTCTCTCTTTAGTGTTTCACTCAATTTGGAGTGCTCCTTAGTCCAATAGCTCTTAAGGTGGTTGGCCCCTTGCTTCTTGACTCAAATTCTTCAAGATATGGCACCAATCCTCCTTTCCAATTCCCTATATGGCAACTCACAAGCAAGGAAACAAAGAGACAAGCAATAACCAAAGACCAAAAAAATGAAATGAAAGCTAAACCAATAGAGTTTTTGCAAGACAAATTTTCAAGGATTATTCAACAATTAAAGCAATGAAAAGCACATAAAAGCAAGCTAGGACTCAAAGAGAAACTTAGAATGGCTCTAGAGTAGAGTAGAAAAACTAAAAAAAAAAAGACTCAAGAAACCTCTAGTTTTGGCACTTGTTTTCACAATAATTTTCAATTGAAATTTCAGAACTAGGATTGGTATAAAATAGGCACCAATTATCCAACAAATTTTGAGCCAAAACAACAAGCACACTTTCCTTTCACTTTTTTTTTCCTGGACACTGATTTTTCTGCCAATTTGTGCGATTTGTATTATTTTTTCCTTTAATCCAAATCGATTGATTCTTTTTTTATAATTTTTTTCCAGATGTCTAGAAAATTCAGTAAAAATTTCAGCTCAAAAAACGTAGTGACCAATTCCCAGTAATTTATACAAGTTCGTATGTTCAAGCTGCCAGCACCAGCGATTTCAACCTTGAAATCAAGAGTAGTGTTTATGTGCCTTAAGGCTTGGATAGTTACAATTTTTGTTTGCTTATGCTCAATTATCTTGAATAACACAATTCAAGAGAGCTTAAGACTTATTTTGATTCACAAATCCAGCCACAACTCAGCACCACAACTCAACTTCATCATAGGCATCATGTAGGAAACTTAGAAAACAGAAAAAAAGTTCAAGAACAAGACTACTTCTAGGAATTGATTTAGAACATGTTATGAACTAAATAACATGCATGAATTAGACTCAAAATTCAAAAGATAGGCTAAGAATGACAAGAATACATGAACAAATTTATCTAGAATTCAATCAACAAAATAAAAATTCAACTCAAACTTAGAACATAATGTGACAATTACTATGACTAAACATGACTCTAAGACAACATGGATTAAGTGATTTACACTTAGATTTTTGTGTTTTTTTTTCTAATCAATATTTTGGAATAAAATTTAGATCTAAAGGTTCAGCACAAGAATATTATGAATGAAAATTGATAGAACCTAAAATCAACACAAAAACAAGATTCAAGAGTAGATCTACAAAATTTGAACCATAGAAATGCAAGAACAAGTGTAGATCTAAGATTTAATCGGTTTTTTTTTTTTTTGAATCTACTCTAAACAACACCAAACCACAAGACAATGGAGGATATACATGGAGAATAAGATGAAGAACAAGGAATTAAAGAGAATTCACCGAACAAAAAGATAGAGGAAGCAAAAGAACATCACCTAGATGAAGATGCTCTTGATACCACATGATGCAAGCTCCATTGGAGCTTGTAGGCCTAGGATCTTCTTCATCAATGGATTCCTTTGCTTCTTGGAAGATGAATGGCAGCGGAATGGAGAAAGGAAGAGAGAGAGGAGACACCACTTCAAGGAGAAGATGAGTCTAGAAGAAGCTCACCACCATAGGAGGCCATGGATAAGAGCTTGGAGGAAGAAGGAGATGAATGAGGGGAGGGGGAGAGAAGAGCACGAAATTTTGTGCTCTAAATGAGTTTTGAAATCTGATGTTTAATATTCAAATAATCAAAGTTGAAAAAAATGCACACACATGACCTCTATTTATAGCCTAAGTGTCATACCAAATTGGAGGGAAATTCAAATTTCACTTGAATTTGAAATTGAATTTGTGGAGCCAAACTTTGGAGCCAAAATTTCACTAATTATGATTAGTGAATTTTAGTTATGGTTCAGCCCACTAATCCAAGATCAATTCCAAGATTCTCCACTAAGTGTGCTCAGGTGTCATGAGGCATGAAAAGCATGAAGGACATGCACAAAGTGTGACTATATGATGTGGCAATGGGGTGTAATAAGCAAATGCTCACCTCCCCCTCTAAAATTTAATTGGATTGGGCTTCTACCAATTCAATTAAATTTATTTCCAACCACACACATCAAATATCCACTTAGTCAATGTGAAATCACAAAACTACCCCTAATACAAAAACTAGTCTAGGTGTCCAAAAATACAAGGGCTGAAAAATCCTATATTTCTAGGGTACCCTACCTACATTATGGAGCCCTAAATACAAGGACCAAAAATAATGAAACCCTAATCTAATATTTACAAAGATAAGTGGGCTCGTACTTAGCCCATGGGCCCGAAATCTGCCCTAAGGCTCATAAGAACCCTAGGGCCTTCTCTTGCATCTCTGGCCCAATCTACTTGGAGTTTTCTATCCAATGCCCTTGCGGGGTAGGATTGCATCCCTGGGCTAGCTGGGTGGCAAGCTCCTCCCCTATTTTCCAATAAATAGGGGGAGGAGTGAAGGAGAAAAATGTTCAGCCCTTTTGGTATTTCGAGATCACTTGAAATTAGAGAAAAAAAATTGTTTCCGTGAAGAAAATCTAAGCCGAGTGGGTGATTTCGCAAAGATTTTCAACCGTTCTTCGACGTTCTTCGTTCATTCTTCGTCATTCTTCGGTCTTCAACCGGTAAGTTCCCGAAATCTAACTTTTCAATTCATTCTATGTACCCTTAGTGGTCCTCATTTGTTTTCACGTGATTTTATTTTCATTTCATTTACTTTCCATATCCCCTTTTGACGTGCTTTAGTCATTTACTTAAGTCATTTTCTCCCCTAATAAAAAATAAAACAAATTTCCACCGATCATTTGAATTGTAACATCCGTTAATTTCAGTAAAAATGAAATCCGACCGTTCGGTCATGCCGTAACCACGTTGGAAACCAAAAAGAGGTAAAATAATAATATAATAATAAAAAATATATTTTAGTAAAATAAATCAAAAAAATCAATCGGACGTTTTTTCTTTGGGATTTCTCTTTCTTAAATCGAATCGACTAATAATCAAAGTGAAACTAAGGCTAAAATTAATTCGTAAACCAAACTTTTGTCATCGCCTAAAAAAGCCATTTTCAAAGGTCCAACGCCTTGAAATGGTCTTTTCCGCTTTTATTGGTTAAGTGTAGATTTCTAAAAGGCCTAAAATCAATATGTAACTTTACTACCTCTTTCAAAAATAAAGAAATCATTAATGGTCCAATGCCTTAATGTTTTCTCACTTTTCAAAAGAATCGAAAGATTGTCTAATGGTCCAACGCCTTAAATGACCTTTCATTAAAAAAAAAACATATCTTGCAAAAAAGGATAAAAAATAACCAAAACGCTTTGTTCACAAAAGAACTACGTAGGTCTGATTTTCTCATCACAATTGAGGAATACGTAGGAGCAAAGGGAAATGCCCTTGTCGACCACAAAAAGATAAAAATATAAAAAGGCATAAAAAAGACATAAGAACGTAAAAAGGGAAGATAACATAAATTGAAGTCATATTTGCACATTTGATTAAAGGTTTCCGTCTCTTGTGACAGACGTGTGGGGTGCTAATACCTTCCCCGTGTGTAAATACAACTCCCGAACCTTTCACTTAAAGTTCGTAGATCACGTCTTTTTCGGTTTTTCCGACGTTTTCCTCAAATAAACGTTGGTGGCAACTCCGCGCGTATTCCTTTCTTGGGACACGATCCCGCAAGTCACGCGTCGCCCTCCCGCCGAAGGGTAGGTTGCGACAGACACCTATATGGACACCTAGCACAACATACCCAGTGAAGTCGAGTACCATTTCAGCCATATGCTCACATATTTTGTACAACACGTCTCGGTCTTCAACATATACAAATGACAAGTATCGTTTGACCACGATTATAGTTAATCAATCTGCTTAAAGATAATTAGCTGATTAGAAGCACCTAAACAAGGTTAAGAGACATATTACCTACTTGGTAATCAGAATACGAAGGCCTAGAAACCCAAGGTCCAATAAGGTCGGTATATAAAGGGAAGAGCCCCCAAGGTAAAGATCATTGTTCATGTGAATATTCCATTGATGTCATTTGTTTCTTTAAACTTAACCCTTACTTAAGCGTCAAAGTGCCTTTTGTAGATGCCTCCCTCCCCCACACACATACTCTTTTGGACTCATACATTGAAGATATGGACAATTTGTCAATAGGAGAACCATTCGACATAACTAGTGACCTTTCTGCAGAAAAGTAAGTGCTCAATCTATTTGTCACATGAACAAAAGCTAAAAAAACTTAATTATGTGTCACGAGGAAATTGCTATAAATTAAACTATGATAGTATTAGATTATATGTAATAATATTTCCATTAATAACTTAGTACTTATTATTTTTATTTATATCTTTTTCTATCACGTTATATTATTTTTCATAATACACAAGTGACAAGTCATAGTAACTTTCTAAGTATCACAATTAGCTAGTGACAATTTTTTTTTTAAAAAAATTAAACGATTAATAGACACCCATACTCTATAAAACATTTTAGAGAGATAAATTTATATAAAATTTTCACTTTAGTTCTTAAATGGAAGAAAAAAAGGTCTCTCAATTCATATTTCATCTTTCATGTTAGTCCTAAGGTGACAATGCTAATGTGACAAATCAATTGTCACAGTGTCTCACTTGACTATCACATGTTGTCTACATGATCAATTACCAAAATTAAATGAAGGGAAAAGGGAGTTAAGGACCAATATGAAATATTTAATTTATCATTTTTTGTCTTTTCTCTTTGTTTCTCTCTCTTCCATTTTTCCTATTTCTTCTATTTTTCTATTCCTCCATTATCTTTTCACTCTTTTCCATGTTAAGCGAGTCCTACTGGCCAATCCATTTTATGCTATTTTGGTTTATATATTTTATATGTATATGATACATGTCAGTTATTATGTTATTAATTGCATATCATAATAATGCCCTTAGAATATACGATTCACTCAATGGTAGATCAAGTGGGACTTGATTGTGAGATTCATTGAACAATGAAATATAATTCTAAAAGTATTTATAGTCAATAATTATTATTAATTGGGATGACAACAATTCATTGAGGTTATTATGTGAGCAAATTGATGATCATATCTCATAGGTCATGGATACGAGATATCAAGTCAACACACAAGTATAAATATTAGGAGTAAATATTTATACTGGATAGATCCAATATGAGAATGCTTCATAATAGTCATTTAACTATCATAAGTGCTTCTCATAGCAATCATAAGGTAATAGTTGTCCTTGATTTGAAGTTACTACATTCCTACATGTAGAGTTATAGGCTTTAATGCTATCATACACCATCTGTAACAAAGTTATCATAAAAGTAGTAGCTAGGCCTACAATAATCATATTAAGAGATGTGAGTGATATAGATATGATTCATCCCTCCTACATTATAGGAGTTATATCTTTTGACCTCTCGATAGAGTAGGATGCGTTATATGCGTGGCCACATGGAAATGGGATCCAATCAAATAGTTTATGGAGATTAAGATTGTAGAAGCAAAGCTTCATGGTGAATCAAAGGTGATTCAAAGGTGTTTTGATGATAACAATGATGATAACAAAAGATGATGACAAAGGTGATGACAAAAAGCTCAAAGATCAATCAAAGAACAACTCAAGTGAATCAAAGATCAATCAAAGAACAACTCAAGTGAATCAAGAACAATTCAAGAGTTCAAGATAAGAATCAAGAAGAATTCAAGACTTAAGAAGAAAGTCTAGAGACAAGAATCAAGATTCAAGGTTCAAGATCTCAAGAATCAAGATCAAGATTCAAGACTCAAGATTCAAGAATGAAGAGAAGACTCAATCAAGATAAGTATTAAAACGTTTTTCAAAACTTTGAATAGCACATGAGTTTTGACAAAACCTTTTACCAAAGAGTTTTGAAAAAGTTTTCAAATTGAATTTACAACGTTCCAATTATTTTCAAAAAGCTGTAATCGATTACAATGTTTTGGTAATCGATTACCAGTGCCTTTGAACGTTGAAATTCAAATTCAAATGTGAAGAGTCACATCCTTTCACATAAAAGCTTTGTGTAATCGATTACACTGATTTGGTAATCGATTACCAGTGAATGTTTCTGAATAAATCAAAAGATGTAACTCTTCAAATGGTTTTTGACTTTTTCAAATTGGTTTTAAGTTTTTCTAAAAGTTATAACTCTTCAAAATGGTTCTCTTGACCAGACATGAAGAGTCTATAAAAGCAAGACTTTGTTTTGTATTTTCAATCAATCTTTCTAAGCAATCTTTCTATCAATTCATCTCAATCATTTCTTTCAATCATCTTTCAATATTTTCTTTTATCTCTTTCAACAGTTGTTCTGTTTCATCTTCTCTTCATGTTTCTAAAAGTTTTTGTTCAAAACTTTCTCTTCGAAGAAAAGTTCTTTGTTCAAAAACTTGTGCTATTCATCTTTTTCATTCCCTTCTCCCTTTGCCAAAAAGAATTCGCCAAGGACTAACCGCCTGAATTCTTTTTGTATCTCTCTTCTCCCTTTTCCAAAAGAACGAAGGACTAACCGCCTGCATTCTTTTGTGTCTCTCTTCTCCCTTGTCAAAGAATTCAAAACGACACAGTCTGAGAATTCTTTTGATTCTTCCCTTTCCCTTATACAAAAAGTTTTCAAAGGACTAATCGCCTGAGAATTCTTTTGTATCCCCATTCACAAAGTATCAAAGGTTTAACCGCCTGAGATCTTTGCCTTAACACATTGGAGGGTACATCCTTTGTGGTACAAGTAGAGGGTACATCTACTTGGGTTTGACTGAGAACAAGAGAGGATACATCTCTTGTGGATCAGTTCTAGTGGAGGGTACATCCACTAGGGTTTCAAAGAGAACAAGGGAGGGTACATCCCTTGTGGATCTTTGCTTGTAAAAGGATTTTTACAAGGTTGAAAGAAATCTCAAGGACCATAGGTCGCTTGGGGACTGGATGTAGGAACGGGTTGTTGCCGAACCAGTATAAAAACTCTTGTGTGTTTGTTTCCTTCTTCCCTACTCTTTTACTTTCCGTTGTGCATTTAATTTCCGCTTTTACTTTCTGTTAAGTTTCTCTTCTACTCCTTATTCTCTTAACAATTTAGTAAAAGCCTTAGAAGAGTAATTTTTTAATTAGTAAAGGTTTAGGAATAATTAATTCAACCCCCCTTCTTAATTATTCTGAGGCCACTCGATCCAACAAAGATAAGCTCATGTTTTCTATAAGGAGGTGCATACCTTAAAACATGACGTTTGAGAAAAAAGAAACATTATTTTTGTGAGTTGTCTCTAAACCCCTAACCATCAACTAGCATCGAGACACCACTCCAGTTTTACATGTGTGGACTGAGGAAAGACATTGTCATGTTCGACGCTTGGCAATGAAGAGGACACTCTCCATTATTTGAAACCACATTTCAAAGGTAACCTCTAAACTCTCAGTGATTCATGCTAGATGTGTAGTCCATGGAATGGGGTTCTTTCTGCTCATAATCTTTTTAGAATTTTTTAAAGAAAATTAGGGTTAACTAAGTTTTTAGTCCGTAAACTTCTTCAAAATTCGGTTTTTAGTCCCTAAACAAAAGTTTGACTAGTTAAGGTCCCTTAACTATTAGGTTTTCAGTCTCTAAACTTTTGTTTGATTGGTCAAGGTCCCTAAACTTTTAGAAATTTCAGTTTTTAGCTCCTAAACAAAAGTTTGAACTTATCATTTTTATTCATTTAATGAGATTTTAGGGACTAAAAACTGATTTTTTCAAAAGTTTAAGGATGAAAAACCTTAATGAAAATAGTTGGAGGACCTTGACAAGTCAAACTTTTGTTTAAGGACTAAAAACTTGATTTTGAAAATGTTGAGAGATTTTGACCAATCAAACTTTTGTTTAAGGAGTAAAAATCAAATTTCAAATATGTTTAGGAACTAAAAACTTAGTTTACCCAAAAAAGTATAGACTATGAAACCCCAACATTCCATTCTTCCTTTCACTTTCTCTATCTTCTCTCCCTCTATCATTCATGCTCTTTCTTTTGCTCTCTTGTCTACATCTTCCACTCTTCCTTTCTTCTCTTTTCTCCTTCATTTTTCCTCTTTCTCTCCCTCTCTTTCACTTATTTCAATGTCTACTTGACTCTCTTTCATTCTTCCTCTCTCTTAAGCATCAAGTAGTGTCCTAATTGTACATGGCATCCACACAACAAGAACAAAAATGAACTCAACAAAAACAAATGAAATATTTAAGTAGTTTGTCTTTCTCTTTATTTGTCTTCTCTTCCTTACATTATCATTTAGAGACCTTCAATTTGAGTTTTCTCATGATGAAAACCTTGTAGCTTGTAATTTCAAAAACTTTGACTACTCGATTGTTAAATAGAAAGAGAGAGAGAAGGAAGAATGAAAGAAAGTGATGAACAATGGAAGAAGGAGAGAAGACATAGGAAGAATAGAAGAAAGAGAAAGGAAGAATGACATAAAGAGATAGGTCAAAACAACATACAATATTTCATTTTGGTACATGTTAACTTCATTTCAGTCCTTGTTGACATGGACGTCATGTGGAGAATAGTTAGGACATTACTTGGCACTTAGGATTTGTTTGGGAGGGGAGAAGAAAGAGGGATGTGAAGTAGGTAGGTGAGAAAAGAAAAGAAAGAAATAGGATGGAAATTTAGGTTCTTTACTTGAATAAAAATAGAGTGAAAATGGAGAATAAATATTTAAATTAAAGTTGCTGAGTAGATAAAAAAATAAAAAAGGATAAATTAATATGACTTTTTTACCCAGGTTTGATAAAGCATAAATAAGTTAGAAATTTTTTAATTTGGAGTGAGACCCAACCAAGAACCTTGGTTTAGTGCTTTCTCTTTTCTTCCCTTCTTTTCCCTTCTCTTTGCTATTTCATGTCTATCAAAGAGAGGGTTAAGGATGGACAAAGAAAGAATGGAAAAATGAAAGAAAGAAAAATAGAGGAGAGAGTGCAAGAGCAAGAACGGAGGAGTGAAAGATAAGGGAGAAAGAGAGATGGAAGAGTGATAGAATACAAGAAAGAAAGAGAAAGAATGGAAGAGAGTGTAGAAGAAGGAAGAAAGAAATAAGTTAAATATTTGATTCTTTTCCTTGTTGACTTCATTGATTGATCATTGATAATGTCGATGAAAAGTGGCACCATAAGTGGAAAACTATGTGACACTTAATGTGTGACAATATCAATGTTGTTAACAACATTATAAAACAAACATCTACTTGCATATTAACACTAAATATTGAATACACTTTTAAGAACTTTTTTTCTATCTAGTTTTCCTCCATTTAGGGACTAAAGTGAAAGCATCATACAAATTCAAGATTAAAATGCTGATTTAATTGGAAAAAAATATAAAGAGGTGAAATGTATAGTAAATAATATGATTTTGATCCAGCAAAAAAAAAACATAGATAATATGATCGATAGAAAGAAAAATGGAGAGAAATAACGAGGGTAAGTGGGCCTTGGTATTCATATATCATTATTATTTTTAAGGAGCCAATATATCTTAATTCGACATGAGATTTTAGATATGGTCCTATCTTGTGAAAAATCGAATATTAGAGCAATTTTGACAGAGTTGCTTAAGTTTTTTTTTTGGTTTTTTTTGGTGAATTAGCGGGGCAAACACCTTGAAGCACTACTAAAAATAAGCTTTTTTACGACGTTCCTTCTACGACGGTCGCGAGAAAAACGTCTTAGTTAATTAGGCGGTGGCATTATCGTAAATATAAATGTGTGGAACGAACTCTACGATAGCGGTTATGTTCAAGACCATCTTTGAAAGAACAACTCACATTTGAGTGGAATTTTTGAAATTAAATAAAAGTTAATTTAAGACGGGTTTATGGTAAACCCGTCTTTAAGTTTTAATATATTTTTGATAAAACCCTAGATTCAGGTTCACTCGGTCTCGCGTCATGGCCTCACTACTGCCTCCCTACACTCGTGCTGTCGACTCTGTCGCGACTTTGCCTCATGTCAAGACCAAAGCGGCAAGCCACTAAGTTCATCCCCAACCACACCACCCTCCACCACCCCCCCGGTGGTAGCGCCGATCAATGTGGTGGACCACTGCCTCCCCTACGAGAAGCACAACTTCTACGACGTCACCTTCAACAACACCGTCCTCTACGACCACCACCACCACGTGCTCACCGTAGGCCTCGACGTCCTTCTTTTTTTCTATTTTTTCGAACCCCTTTTTTATCTTTTTCCTCAATTGCTAATGCCCCTTTGGTTGTTGCTGTTGTGAGGGGTTTTGTTGATTTTGGGAAAGTGAGGCAAATTGCATAGAAGTTGGGCTGAAATATGTTGCCTAGGTTGGGCCTGCTTACAGCTCTTCTGGGAAATGGTGGTCATGCACAAGTGGTTTAACATGGGGAGCTATGAGTCTAATTTCAGAGCTGATTGAAGTCCACGAGTGCTTTTGCGAGATTATCTCTATGGCGGGACGAGAACCAAAAACCAAAAGTAGAAGAAAAAGCTACCGTTTTGTGCATGTGTGCGACCTCCCACCAAGGGAGATCGATTGCTACCATATAGTTTGAAGTAAGTGATATGTTTAGCCTTCTTGTTTGTAAATTTTTTGTTTTTAAAGATGCACACACAAGTTCTATTGCAAAAGCAGGAACTGAAGAAGCTATTCGTAAATCCAAGATTTCTGAGTCCCAATTTGAGAAAGGACTGACGTATATGATCTTTGATATTATAAAGGGTTCCAGTAGTCTAAAATCCTATAAGGATTTAATATTCAAAAGAAAAAAAAATTGGGAAAGAAGTGAAAAATTGTGTGCACAAAACATGGGCCTTTTGTTTATTTTATATAGTTTTAGTAAATTTTCTTTTTTATAGACATTATCTATTTTCTTACAGGTTATGTGATGGGGATCTGGGTTCAATGAAAATCTAAGGGTGTGTTTGGTTTGCATTTTCATTTTCTGTTTTCATTTCCTGTTTTCATTTTCTGAAAACTGTTTTCATTTTTAAAAGATTAAAATTCTAAAAACATGTTTGGTTTGACTTCTTGTTTTCTGTTTTCATGAAATAAAAATATTGAAAATTTATGATATATTGACTTCTTGTCTTTTTGTATTTTGAGATTTGCTTAAAATTACATTCATTGCCACCGCAATTTCATTTTATCCAAAATGAGGTTTCTGTTCTCAACTGAAAACACTGAAAATGAGAATTTATTGTTTTCATTTTCTGGTTGTTTCTTGTTTTCATTTTCACTGAAAATGTTTTCAGAAATCCAACCAAACACATTTTCATCACTGTTTTCTATTTTCAGTGAAAATGAAAACAGAAAACAACCAAACCAAATACCCCCTAAGGATCTAATGGCTCCTTTCCACTTGCTTTAAGAGTCTTGGCAGTTTGGAAACTATAGGCTTACATGATAGTGATACAATTATTTTCTTACATTATATGATTATTTTCAGTTGTCTATTTGCCATAAAAAATTTCTATTATTGACCTTTGTTCATGTTTGAAACTTTTAATGTGAGAAAATTAAGTAGTTGAAACTAATTTACACAATATTAGAACTTCAAATTTCAAAATAACTTTGTTCATTTGCTTTGAGCAGTGGTTGCTGTTTCTGATGGCTTGAAGGCATAGGATAAGGCCCCTGCTAAGATTGATCCACGACTTCTTGATGTGAAGCATCTCTTTTAGGGATCTGTGGAACCACAACCTAAGGTAATAATTCAGTTTGTTTTCGGGGATGCTGGGTTGGCATTTTTGGTTTTGTTCGTTTTTGGTTCATTTGGTTTGGTTTTCTTGGGTTGTGATTGGTGTATTGGTGATGCAGGAGGTGGATGTACTTAGAGATACTAAGCAAAAAAGCACCCTGATGGGTAATTATTGCTTCTTTAAAAGACTTGGTTTGACTTTTAATTTATATTAGCTTTTTTGTGGCATACTTTCTCAAATTATTCTGGTCATCTTCTTGCAATGGAATGGATGATCTTAATTTTTTATCTGCTATATTCATCACAAGCAATATTGCATAACAAACTAATTACAATGATTAGTAAGGTATCCTGAAAAACTGAAAACATTAAGAATGCAAAATAGTTGGCAGTTCAATTGCTTGAGCTGATTTATTGCTATGAATAGCAGACTTATTGTTCCCCATTCCCACCCCCTCAATTGCTTACCCTTTTATTGTGGTTTTTGTCTTCCAAACATATGGTTTTTGTCTTCCAAACATATGAATAGCTGATTCTCTTGCTGCTTTAATATTATTCAATAAACTTGATGATGTTAAATTTTAATTCCAGGGTGTTAATATGGCTGCTCTAATCATGTGCATACTTCTAAGACATCATCGTGATTCTACAGTTCTATGATTTGATGAACACAATCCCATCATTCCAATATAACTATGTAACAGTAGAGGTGATGAGTTTAATCCCTCTCCTCCATATTTAGACTGGGAAAAAAAGATGTAGGTAAATGAAAGAAAATAAATTCTGTAAAGAAAAATTAATTTATATTTTTAGGACAAAACCAAACACATTCATATTATATATAACTGGATATCTAAATTAGCATTTTTGGTGGTCATTTCTTTCCTTAGTAGCTTGTCATGTTGTTTTTAATTAGTTATCTTTTTTAACTGATCTTTTATCTTACATGTGATATTTTAGTCACATATATTTCTTATATTAATATCATACACTTAATTTTTTAGTCTTTCATCCTCAATGATGCAAATATTCATCACCCCTTAGCTGGAAGGTTGAGGAGTGTGGATGATGACACTCACAAGCTTGAGGTGGATTGCAATGGAGAAGGTGTTGTTTTTGCTGAGGCTTTCATGGCCAGAGTTCTAGTGTATTATTCCCCCTCTCATAATACAGGTCACAGATTAATTAATTCCTTCAACTTTTGGAATTTCTAGTTCATGAACCGAAAATCCTATGACCACAGTTTATAAAAAAGAAGAAAAAAACACGTCTAATTATAATTATTATATTCAATTATAATTTATTTATTTATTAAATATGATCATAATTATGTAAATATTTAAATTATGACCTACTGGGTTTCTGTTAATATAACAGAGTAGGCATCAAGTATTTAATCCAAGTTTTATGGGCTGGTGGGTCAACGCACAAAGCTTGTGTTATAGGAAGCTTATGGTGTATTTAATCCAAGTTAGAAAATAAAAAATATTAATTATTTTTCAACAGTATTTTCCTCATTGAATATTGTTGCTCCTAAATATTAATTAATTCGAAACTATAATATAATGTTTTATAATGAGGACATTTTAATAAATAGAGGGGCTCACTAATTAATTTGATCTTCAAACTTCAAGTTCTTGAAGACGGGCAACAAGATCGAGTAAATAAAGATAATGTTCAGACAATAGAATAGCGCCCCAAGCAATTGCAAGTAAATTTGGAGGAAACCAACAAATTCAATTCACACTTTTTTTTTTATTATTTATTTTTATATGTATAAATTAAAATAGTTATGTACTTATGTTGAATGAGAACGTTTTCTTAAATTATTTTTCAGAGTATTCTTACGAGCTGAATTTTCTTTTGATGGGAGATTTTTTTAATAAAATAAAACCTATCTCTCTTTTAATTTATCATTTTTTATTTCTAAATCAAAATTTCATTTTTTAAAATTATCAATAATTAAAAATAATCCTACAATATAATATAAATTATTATCATAAATTAAAAATATAACATATTTAAAATATTTATTTATTATAAATTTCATTTAAAATAAAATAGACATCTATCCTTTGCACATGTTAAAATACTAGTTTGTTGAAAATTGTAAAATTAAAAAAATCATTAAATAAAATATTTAATCCATAATATTTTATGATTTCAAACAAACTTCAATTAGTAGGATATTGTCATATTGAGATATTCAAAAAAGTGTGGTAAGAATGTTGTTATCATTAATAAAAAAAGAAAACAATGTTGGTACCATTTCTCTTCAAATTAAATAAATTCAGGAACAGAGGTAAAGAAAAAAAAGAAATACAAAATGAGAAAAGTACATTCATGGTAGCCGAGACATGTTTTCTTCCCTAGTAACAAGAGTGCTATTGATCCAATGAAAGTCACAGCAAATGGTAGTTATTACTACTACCTTGGGAGAATTTGGATGGATACTGATGGAAATCCTATTCAAGCTCATGGAGGGGGCATTCTATATGATGAAAGATAAAGAACATACTATTGGTATGGTGAATATAAAGATGGGCCCACGTACCATGCTCACAAGAGAGCATCTGCTCGGGTAAGTCATTTCAATTGAAACTATTATTGTTTTAACCACTAGTCAATAATTGTCCTGATGGCTATGGGAGTTTATTTAGTTTTTTCTATTTCATCAAATAAATTTAATTGTTGTTGATAGCAGGCTGATTATCAAGCAGGTCTATGTTTATAAGAAATAAAATTGGGCCAAGGGAGGGATAGGACAATTAGTAACTAACTAACTGATTGGATGTAAGTTGTTATAGGACTTGGTATAAATAGGCCATTGTAAATAAGAGGGGTGGGAAAGTAATTGTAATGTGGAAAGGTGCTGATGTACTCTCGAATTAACATAAGAAGTGTATTCGACTATGCTGTACAGTGATGAGATGGAGGCAAATTAATAAACAAGCATATTACTTAGTCCTAGTGATATTAGGCTTGTATTTTAGCGAACAATATATATGTATTTAAAATTTAATTCAAATTACTTAGTCCTAGTGATATTAGACTTGTATTTTTTTTCTTCTGAAAACAAAATATCTTCTTAACCAAAATACCTATACTCTTAGCTTGTTAGTGATAGCAATTATCTCCTTTTCTTTTTCTCTGTTTTCTCTTGTGTAGGGTGGCCTCTATCTAGTTTACATTCCTTATGGGGTCATAAGTTTTCTTTAATCAGAACTTGAAAAGAAAAAAAAAAACATATTAGTAATGTTGTCATGTTTGAATTTTTTGCAATGATAAGATTAAAAATTAAAAATATTGCTTATAAACAACATTTTCCTACCTGTCTGTAGGTAAAGGTTGTTATTCCAAGGAAATAAAAAATATATTACATTCTACATCGGTTCTGGGATGACCGTCGTAGAATGCTATCCATTCTAAGACAGTCACGTGTGAAAGATTGTCTTAGAATGAACACCTTTTTACATCAATTCTAGAACGACCGTCGTAGAATGAAATCAATTCTACATCGGTTCTTGGACAACCGTCGTAGAATGTGTACCCCTTTTTACAACGTCGCCTACAACAATGGTCGTAAATCGATGTAAAATGACCCAATTAACCGATGTAGAATGCAATTTTTCTAGTAGTGAAAACTGGAATTAAAACCTGCGATAGAACATACTATAACTTACATCCTCACAAATAGCGATTAAAACAAATGAAGGCACAACATCAAAAACTTTTTCTTGATCTAACAAGGATAAACCATGATTTGCTAGTCACCACTTGATTACCTTCCACCTGACAGCTTGTAGTTATTTATACTTAGAATAACTTGGAAAGCAAGATGAGTGTTTGGGAAACCTTTCAACAGCAACTAAATCAAAGTGGAAGAATCAGATTTAACAATAAGGGATGTATACCCTCTATTCCATGCTAATTTTATCCCCAACAGAATGGCCATAGCTCGGCATTCACACTGCAAATGCCAATATCAACTCACTACTAAAAAATATACATTTAACATCGCCATGTTAACATCGGTTTCCGGAAAAACCGATGTTAACAAAAGCACGGTGGCATACTTGTAATTAAGATTAGTTTATTAACATCGGTTTTATGAAATACCGATGTTAAGATGTAACTGTTAACATCGGTTTTGTAAAAAATCGATGTTAACACAAATGTGGTGGCGATGTCAACATCGATTTTTTAAATAACCGATGTTAACATCCACTAGTTAACATCGGTTTTTTAAAACACCGATGTTGATATGAACTACTTAACATCGGTTTTGTTTAAAAAACCAACGTTGTCCCTTTCATAAGTACTAAAACCCCGAAAATCCATTTTCCCTCCACGCGTTCAGTAACTGAAACTCTTTCTCCATTTCTTCCTCATCACTTAGGTTATTTGTCCTCCTGAAGCTGCCATTTCTGTTCGTGTTCGAGTTGGAGTTCGCACCAGTTCCCATTCGAGTTGGTGTTCAAGTTCAAGTACGTGTTGGAGTTCGAGTTTGAGTTCGCAACAGTTCCCATTCGAGTTCGTGTTCGTCACTGTCTCATTTAGGTACGTGGGCAAACCAGCTTCTTTCTGTGCTTTCTGGTCATAAATCGTGTCATCATTTCCCCCATTGTAGAGTGTGAGTCAGCACCCTGCTTCGCTTCGAGTGGCGTCTGCTTCTTCCTTTGTTTGAATGGTTTTTGTTGCAAGCTGGCTTTCTGATTTTTGCTACAAATTTTAAGGTAAAATAGCATCTTAAATGTTTGTCTTCGAGTTTCATTATTTCACCCTTCTTGGGATTCAATGCTTTTTGTGGTTTTGTGTTTACAGTGACCCTGGACCTCAGCAGCTCTGGTCCTTTGAGGGTTTGTGTTTACAGTGACCCTGGAGCTCACCTATCAGTGAAGTTTCCATCAAAGGTAAGTACCACACTGTCCCTGAAACATTTATTTTCATTCCATGATAGAAAAATGATTTGCTGAAAGATACGGGTTGGTATTACAAGGAATTGCTCGAGAAGTGTGGGTGGAACGGTGTTGTGGAGGTTATATAGGCAAAGGGAGAGGGAAACGTGTTTCATTTGTTGAATCTAGATTGTGACAATGCTGTTTCCTTGCTCGATCGAGTTGCTTCCTTTATCAACCATAGTTAAGGATACAGTTATGAGTTACTATGTGATATGTCTGTCTGCACTTGTTACTTGTTATTGTTAGTAACATCCTTCCTTTACTTGAGGTTATTTATGAGAATTTGCACTTCCTGTTTGATGTAGCGTATGTCACTGACACTGACTATGTATGTTGAGCAATTCTAGCATCTGCTTGAAAATATGTTCTATTGAAAATGCTATATACATGGTACACAAAATTAGCTTTAATTAATTATACTTAATGACTACGTGCTTGTGTAAAAATTGCTATGGACTGCCAAACTATTTTACTTTAGCAAAAATCAAGGAAATGGTGTGTTATAAAATTAAAAGAATAAAGCATCAAGAACCATTTTCCTAATCACTGCAAAATTGGTCATTCAGGATAATTTTGTATTATAAGGTCACTAAATTCAGGATATAGTATTAGTCTCTTGTAATTCTTCTGCTGAATGGTAAATCTTTATGTTGTATAATCTTTAGGTAGGAGAGTTGGAATACTAGTTAGTTCGTCATGGAAGGGAAAAAGTTCATTATGTTTATCGCTTGTAAGTTGAACACTAGCTCTTTACAAAAGGAGAAATGTTTGGTGAAGTAGAAATCCTTGGAGGAGTATTCTTTCTCCTATTTTGTTTAATTAATAAAATCTTTCTTTGGTAACAAAAACAATACCCTCTTGAAATTCAACCTTGTCCAATAGGATGGAATTCTAGAGCTTTGTTTTAGGTACACAAAATGGGGGGACATGGGATGTTGAGCTTTTGCTAACACAAATTGGGATCTTAGCAGATTATTGGGCATGAAAGCCTCCAGAAATGAGGTTGCGGCAAATGTATGCCCCAAAGTGTAACCTTAAAGCAAATCTTCTTCCTTCAATTTAACTTATTTTGGTTCAACATTTCCATTGTGTAATATCACTAGTTAGGAAAACTGACCAATTCATGAAAGAATTATATGTCTTATTCTTCCTCTCTCTTGTTCTTGATCTCTATTCTTTAGTGGCATTGCTGCTTCTGAACCTTTTTTTTATCCTTGAAGTAGTTTAATTTTTTTTTATTTGTGTTAAACTAGTTCAGAACCATTCTCTAAATTGTGAATTGGTGTAATATTTACACTTCACAATGTTAGAAGAATTATGTCTCTAATAAATATAATCATACATTAAGTAGTTATAGTCTCTGCTAAAACTTAATATACTAAAATATATAAAACAACACTAAAATATAATAGATAAAAAATAACATTTAATCTTAATTAATTTAAAGAAAGTGTGCTTAATGTAATAAGATATTTTATCATATTCTCTAAGAAAAGTAAGAAAGAAAAAATACGTTTGAATCAATGTTGTACAATGCACTCCAATCTGGTTTCCTCTTTTGTTTCTTCAACTTCTAGGTTATCTCCTTTTACACCCTCCTTTACACTCTCCTTGCTCTTCCCCCAAAGGACAATGTAGAGTCCAACCACTAGTAAAACAGTGCCACCAACACTGCCATAATTAAAGAAAAGAAAAAACAACGAGCCTCGTTAAATAGTTAACTTAATTTGTTTTACATTTTGTGCTTCTTTCGAGATTGATAGAGTAGAATTTGAACCTTCCCAAGTAAAGTGTTTCTTTCCACAAAAGTGCTAAGAATATTGTTGTGATTATAAGAGCTAGAGGGGTGAACATTGTTGTGAAAACCAGGCCTATAGTCTCTATTGTGCAGACTTGCAGCCAATAACAAATGCCTGTTACAATTACACCATATCAACAAATACTGTTAAAAATAATGAAATAGATAGAGTAGAAACTGAATACCAAGTCAACACCCATCCATACTATTCATTATGGGAACCAAGTCAAGACCCATTTTGGTGTGTGGACCCCTCCCAGAAAAAGTCTAGACCCATGGACTTGCTATTATACATTTTGCATACAATTTCATCTTTTGACAAAACTAATCAAAATTCAAAAGGAATTCTTGACCAAAGAATCATAAAGAATTTCAAACTGAAGATAGTACCATTATTCCTCATGTGGAGTTAGCCTACAGTGGTCAAATAATTCCAAACTTCCATGCCAAGAATGTTACCTTGCTTGCAACAGTGACTAGGCCAGATACTACGTCATTAATTAGAAAACAGTTTATATGCCTCTCATAATTTCGGGGGAAAGGGAGGGAGGGTTTAAATGTGACATGATGAAAGTAATCACTTCAAGTGGTTTTTTTAGTTGAAATGAATGACCAAAATAAACAAGAATAACAACTTCGTATGGTTATTTGTTCCACCATAGGAACCACACTTATCAGCTGCTCCTTAATTGCTTATTTCCCCCATACAGTGGTAAGTAGCCTACTTAATTCTATAGAAAGTTTCAGTTTTACGTGAAAACGCAATGACCAAGTAAACCTTGATAATGGTACTCAAATGATCTTGACAAAAGTATTAGTGTAGCAGTTACACTTTGTTTGTCATGTTACGTTTCTGTTTTATAGTTACAGTAACATGTTACGTACAAAAATATTTATATGAGCAAATCAACAACATTTTGGACGGGCTTAAAAGAAGAAAAATATCTGAAATCCATAACACCCGAAGTGTGAATAAAGGGCATTTATTGTTGTGAAACTCACAGAGCAAATTGAATTGCAAGGATTAAGTGGTAGCTTAGGTACCCGATTGATCTTTCACGTGTTTATTGTCTTTATATTATAAGGATTAAGTGACACGGAAAAATCTCACACACACACACACACACACACACACACACACACACACACACACACACACACACACACACACACACACACACACACACACACACACACACGCACACACACACACAAACACTAACAAATGTTTTCAATTATACATGCAGAAATTTCTTCAATTCTGACTTGTTAGATATGACAAGGTAGCCGGCCTCTTCATAAGGTACTTATCTAAGTGTAACTTAAATTCTACTGCAGTGGTGATGACCTACTAATATTAGTGAAAACAAATTTGCCAAGTGTACCTTAGTAATTTGTTCAGAGTTGTAAAAAATGAATAGTTTTTAACTTGAGTTATTCATATTTTAAGTTTTCAAATATGCTTGCATGATTGTATTTGTATGAGGATTATATTCTTTTTTTATATAAATTTTGCCAAGCTGAACAGTAGTTAGTATAATGTTGGTATTTTAGGGGCAGTGTAGTTATTTAAGGGTACTTGTTAGTTTTTTTTTTGAACGGCGAAAATAATTTATATTGTAAGATAACTAGTACCAGAGGTACTACAAGATAACACAGGAGATAAGATCTCCTGAAACAGAAAACAAAAAAAACATTACATCAGCCCAACAATAAATCACCAAAAGCCCAACCCTATAGACCACACACTAATTAAAAGCCATAGCCATAGCTGAGGACCATTGATGGAAAGGAACATTAAAATCCTTTTCCCACCCCCTCAGCCAAGACCAAGTGAGAAAATTTGAATTATCCACCAACTTCGAGATGTGAAAAGGCTGATTATTAAAGATCATATCATTTCTTAGCTTCCATATTGACCTTGTAGCTGCTATCCACGATATTTTCCATCTTCTATTGGTATCCTTTGAGCCTGCCAAGGTCGAATGCTGGAGGAAATTATCCATCGGCCTATAGTGGAGAACTCTATCTTCCTTAACCTAGGAGTTAAATTCCCACCACAAAGGCAAAAAATTTTTACACGTGAAAAAACAAATGAGAGGCAAATTCAGATTCGCTTTGACAGAAGGGACAAAGGTCATTGTCAATCTCAACTTGTCTCCTAAATAGGTTCTCCTTAGAGGGAAGCCTATCCCAAAGTAATCTCCAAGAAAAAGATAGAGCTCTAGGTGGGATTTTAATGTCCCAAAGCTGACGGAAACCTAGACGTTGATCATCAGAAAGCTGCTAAGCTTTAATACAAAGATAAGCAGATTTGGTAGAAAAGATCCCCGTAGGATCAGCTCCCCACACCCAAGTATCCTTCAAACTAGCATTTAAGTTTATAGCAGCAGTTTGATCAATAAAAAATGAAGCTATCCCCATCTCATTGTCGAACATATTTCGCCTCCAAGAAAACTTCCATTCCCATCCAGTTTCACAAAAGGAGCCCATATCTGCCACTGTCTGAAGTTTTTCAGATGAAATTTGATATAATTCTGGAAATTTTCCTTTAAGGGTTATCCCACCATCAACCCAAGAGTCTTCGCAGAACAGAATTTGATCACCCTTACCCAGCTTCCAAATGAACTGCTTGGAGACATCAGCCACACTTCTATGATGGTTAATGGACCTCAAGTCAGACCACCAGTGAGAGAAATGCTGCTTTGGTGTCCCCTCTTCCAAGACTCTCCAACCCCTGTACTTCGAATTCAAATTTCTGCTCCAAAGTTGATCTAGTTGGTGAAACATCAACCATTTCCATTTAATTAGAAGAGCATTGTTGAGAGCCTTGATGTCTTTGATTCCCAATCCTCCCCTTTCTGTAGAAGCATACACTTGACTCCAAGCCACCCAAGCGATCTTCTTCCCTTCTAAGTTGCCACCCCAAAGAAATTGTCTTTCAATGGCAGTAAGTCTATTAATCACTGCTGTAGGGGCCCTGAAAAACGACATATAAAACAAGGGCAATGTTGTTAAGACTACATTAATTAGAGTGATTCTGCCAGCCATTGAGATGCTTCTCTGGTTCCATTTATTCAACCTAGCCTCGAATTTTCTGATTATAGGCTCCTACACCACCTTCCTTCTCAGATTGATTCCTATAGGCAGCCCTAGATAGCAGAAGGGAAAATGCAGTAGGGCATAGTTCAAGTAGTCAACAGCAAGACAGCACCACACCTTAGATTGCCCAATTGCTCCAAATTGACTCTTAACAAAATTGATTCTCAGGCCAGAAACCATCTCATAACTTCTAAGAATAGCCTTGACAGCTTTAACATTATCCATTGAAGCTTCCCCGAAAAAGATAATGTTTTAGGGGAATAACAAAGCCAAGTCTAGTCTTTATGAAACACCTAAATTAGTGTTACCTAGGAGCTGCCATATTTGATATTATCCCAGTTTCCGAAGCTGTTTGTTCCATACCTCCTCTGTGATTGTTCAGCATGATGAGAATTTGCAAGGCTTGTTTAATCATGACCACACTTGAATTTAATCTCCATTATCCTTCTAATGGCTTCTGACAAGTCTAACCGCTACTGAGGGTTGCTTTCAGTGCAAGCAGCACCAATGTGGAGGAGTTGCTCCATCTCAGCAAGCCAATTCCTAGAGCCTGCAATTTTAGGATCAAGCACTTCTGATTCCCTTCCCTCAGAGATTGCAGTTTCCACCCATTGCACCACATCAGCCCTACCTTTTCCATTGCTGACATACTGAGAAGGGAACCTCGCTGTCAGTATCTCAATTATGACAACACCAACACAGTAAACAATGTTTGTGCAATGGTTGAAGGGTTAACCATATGGCTGGCCTCGTAATCTATAAGCATTGGTTCATTGTCTGGTCCAACGAGAACATTGTTGGACTTGAGATACTCGTGTGGAAGATCCAAAGAAGCAAGTATTGTGTAAAGATAATGCATTCCTTGTACGATTCGTGGTACACACACACACACACACACACACACACACACTCTAATGCGACACGCACACACAGAGAAACCCTAATCACAAACACACACACATACCCTCATCACTGACACACACACACACCCTCTTGAAAAATACACACAAACACACCCCCTGATGAGACACACAGAGACACACAGACAAACCCTAATGACACAGACACACACACACACGGATGAACAAAAAGACACACACACACACACACAAACCCTAATGAGACACACACACACAAACCCTAATCACATACTGACACACACCCTCATCACACACACACACACAGACACAGTCACAAACCCTAATCAAACACACACACACAGAAACCCTAATGACACACACACACACACACACCCTCATGACACACAGACACACTTAGTCAACCTGACTTCCGACCTAGTCAACCTCCCTTGGCTTTGTTGTATGTCATGAATGTAATATGCTATAGAAACAACTATTGATGTTGATATTTGTCTGTAATCAAAATTTAGATTTTGTATCTTCTTGTATGTCATCAATGTTATTTGCTATATAAACAAATGTTGTTCATGCTGAGTGAACCTTAGATTCCCGTTTGAGACTGAATGCAATGATTCTTGCAGAGAGTTTGCATTGGTCATTGTATTTAGTCTTGAATTGTCCGTTTGGATAGTTTGGGGAGACTGATATTTTTATGTTAGATTCATTCGTTAAGGTTATTATTATTTTAATTAATTTGATGAAATTTCGGTTCAATGCATTTCAAGTTGTTCTCTGGGTGCTTACTTGATTATCGAGAAATTCATTTCACCGATGTCATGTCGTGTACTTGGAGACCAATGCTAAATGCTGCCAAAATTTTGTCAAATTTTTCAAAATAATGCTAACCCTGACGTTTGAAGCTAACATAAAAGACAGTCTTCCTAAATGGGATAGGGCCACACCTATAAATAAAAAAGTGAGATTTTTATGCATGGAATTGGTTAGATGGATCGAAGTTGGATGAATGAAAGTCGCATGAGCCCAGAATATGAGGATGGCGTCGAGCAGTTCTTGCAATTTGCTTCAGAAAGAGGTCGACCGAATGAAGAAGGAAAATGTTATTGTCCTTGCATCAACTGTATGAATGGAAAACGACAACTACTGGATGACATACGGGACCATCTATTGTGTGATGGGATTAAGAAGAATTACACAACGTGGATATGGCATGGTGAACTGACAGACATGCAGAGTGGGTCCCAATCTGAACAATTTGATGTAGAAATGGGAGATCGCTTGGAGGACATGATTCGTGACCTTGGACAAGAGTCTTTCCAGCAAGCACATGCCCCTGTCTATGAAGGATTGCAGAGTGATTCAAAGAAGTCTTTGTATACGGGGTGCAAGAATTCCTTAACTCTGTTGTCTGCGGTGTTAAGTCTGGTTAATGTGAAGGCCAGGTATGAGTGGAGTGACAAAAGTTTCACCTCATTGCTTGAGGTAGTGCACAATCTGCTCCTAGATGACAACACGTTGCCTATACCCTATTATAAGGCGAAAAAGATACTGTATCCCATGGGTATGGAATATCAGAAGATTCATGCTTGCCCCAATGATTGCATACTGTACAGGCATGAATTCGAAGAAATGTCCAAATGCCATATTTGTGGGACTTCACGGTACAAAGTTGTCGCAACCTACCCTTCGGCGGGAGGGCGACGCGAGACTCGCGGGATGCGTGTTCCACGAAAGGAATACGCGCGGAGTCGCCACCAACGTTTATTTGAGGAAAACGTCGGAAAAACCGGAAAAGACGCGATCTACGAACTTTTTAGTGAAAGGTTCGGGAGTTGTATTTACGCACGGGGAAGGTATTAGCACCCCACACGCCCGTCCCAAGGGACGGCAGCCTTTAATCGAATGTGCAGACATGACTTTGATTTTTATGTTCCCTTTTATGCTCTTTATATCCTTTATACCCTTTTTATATTTTTTCTTTTTTGTGGTCGACAAGGGTGTTTCCCTTTGCTCCTACGTATTCCTCAATTTGGGATGAGAAAATCAGACCTACGTAGTTCTTTCGGAACAAAGTGTTTGGTTAAGTTGTTTTTGTCTTTTTTGCAAAATATGTTTTTATTGAACAAAAGGTCATTTAAGGTGTTGAACCATTAAATGGTCTTTTGATTTTGAAAGGGGAGAAACGTTAAGGCGTTGGACCATTAACGATCTCTTGTTTTTGAAAGGAGAGAAACGTTAAGGCATTGGACCATTAACGATCCCTTATTTTTGAAAGGAGAGAAACGTCAAGGCATTGGACCATTAACGATCTCTTGGGGTGGTCGACAAAAGCGGGGCTTTTGCTCCTACGTATCCTCAATGAGGAACTCAGACCTACGTAGTTCTTGCTTATCAAATGATTCTTTTTTACTTAAGTGGTGATCATTTTAAGGCGTTGGACCTTAAAAATGATCCATTTTACTTAGTGAGAAATTGAAATGACAAACTTCAAAAGCCTATTTTTGTGGACGAGCTTGACTAGGCGAGTTGATTTTAGCCTTAATTTCACTTTAGTTATTAATCAATTCGATTAAGAATGAGAAATCCCAAAGAGAAAACGTCCGATTGATTTTCCGCTTTATTTTACTAAAAAGATATTTTTTTGATTATTATATCATTTTTTTACCTCTTTTTGATTTCCAACGTGGTTACGGCACGACCGAACGGTCGGAATTTATTTTAACCGAAGTTAATGGATAATACAATTCAAACGTTCGGTGGAAATTTATTTTATTTTTAAGTTAAGCGAGAAACGACTTAAGAAAAATGGCTTAAGCACGTCAACAGGGGGTATAAAAAGTAAACAAAACGAGAATAAAAATGCACTAAACACAATGTGGACCTCTATGGGTGCATAGAATGAATCGAAAAGCTTGGTTCGAGGTACTTACCCGTTGAAGATCGAAGAACGATGAAGAACGAATGAAGAACGTCGAAGAACGGTTGAAACCTTTGCGAGATTCCTCACGGAAAACGTTACGGAAACGTTTCGGAAGCGCCTCGGCTTAGATTTTCTTCACGGAAACAATTTTTCCAAGCAAATTCGAAAGAGAGAGAAGTGCCTAAGGGGGCTGGATCCTTTCCTTCTTCATTTCCTCCCCTATTTATAGCAAAATAGGGGAGGTGATTGCCGCCCAGCTCGCCCAGGCGAGCTCAGCTCGCCCAGGCGAGCAGGGTTGCTTCCTCCAGAAGCAACCGCCTTCTGGAGGAATCTTCTGGAGGGCCCAAATGGGCCTGGGTGCTATTTGCACCCCCATTTTTACTAAGTACACCCCCCTCTGCTGTTTTTTGGTGATTCTTTTTTCGTAAAGTTACGGAAACTTACGAATTTCGTAACGATACTTGTTTTCTTTCCGTAATGTTACGGAACCTTGCGGATTACATAATCATCCCCTTTTTGACTTACGGAATGTTACGGAACCTCACTTAATTATGCAACGATGCTTCCATTTGATTTCCGGTGTGTCACGGAAACTTACGGATTGTGCATCAATATTTTTTGGTTTTTCGGCATGTCCTGGAATTTCACAAATTGCCTAATGATGGGTGCTAAGCACCTCACGAGGACCAAAGAATGGTCGCACGTCATCAAGCAAAGGTCCCCGGACGAAATTAGGGTATGACAGTTGCCCCTCTTTACTTGTCTTTTATTGGAGATAAAAGGAAAGTAAAGATAAGACACTAATTTCGTTCCTCTCGACTTGGCGAGAGTCGCGGGTGACCATAAAACCTCCACATGCAAATGACTTGTTGTTCCCAAAATCACAAATTGCCTAATGATGGGTGCCAAGCACCTCACAAGGACCAAAGAATGGTCGCATGTCATCAAGCAAAGGTCCCCGAAAATCAGTGTATGACACTAATTTCGCTCCTCTCGGTTGACGAGAGTCGCGGGTGACCGTGACTTGTCGTTCCTAGGATTTCACAAATTGCCTAATGATGGGTGCCAAGCACCTCACAAGGACCAAAGAATGGTCACATGTCATCAAGCAAAGCTCCCCGAAAATCAGTGTATGACACTAATTTCGCTCCTCTCGGTTGACGAGAGTCGCGGGCGACCATGAAATTTCCGCATGTAAATGACTTTGTTGTTCCCGGAGGAACAAAAGGTGCAGAAGACTGTGTCAGCCCCTGCATGCTATCAAGCGTTCTGTCTTACAGATAGCAAAAGAATGGGTGCGAATAACCATAAGGTATCTCCGCGTATCATGGGTGCAGAATGACCAAACTTGGTCTCTGCGTGCCACCGGACACGACTGTGTCTGAATGGCAAAGGGGTGCGGATAACCGTAAGGCATCTCCGCGTATCATGTGTGCAGAATGACCAAACTTGGTCTCTGCGTGCCACCGGACACGACTGTGTCTGAATGGCAAAGGGGTGCGGATAACCGTAAGGTATCTCCGCGTATCATGTGTGCAGAATGACCAAACTTGGTCTCTGCGTGCCATCGGACACGACTGTGTCTGAATGGCAAAGGGGTGCGGATAACCATAAGGTATCTCCGCGTATCATGTGTGCAGAATGACCAAACTTGGTCTCTGCGTGCCACCGGACACGACTGTGTCTGAATGGCAAAGGGGTGCGGATAACCGTAAGGTATCTCCGCGTATCATGTGTGCAGAATGACCAAACTTGGTCTCTGCGTGCCATCGGACACGACTGTGTCTGAATGGCAAAGGGGTGCGGATAACCATAAGGTATCTCCGCGTATCATGTGTGCAGAATGACCAAACTTGGTCTCTGCGTGCCATCGGACACGACTGTGTCTGAATGGCAAAGGGGTGCGGATAACCATAAGGTATCTCCGCGTATCATGTGTGCAGAATGACCAAACTTGGTCTCTGCGTGCCATCGGACACGACTGTGTCTGAATGGCAAAGGGGTGCGGATAACCATAAGGTATCTCCGCGTATCATGTGTGCAGAATGACCAAACTTGGTCTCTGCGTGCCATCGGACACGACTGTGTCTGAATGGCAAAGGGATGCGGATAACCATAAGGTATCTCCGCGTATCATGTGTGCAGAATGACCAAACTTGGTCTCTGCGTGCCATCGGACACGACTGTGTCTGAATGGCAAAGGGGTGCGGATAACCATAAGGTATCTCCGCGTATCATGTGTGCAGAATGACCAAACTTGGTCTCTGCGTGCCATCGGACACGACTGTGTCTGAATGGCAAAGGGGTGCGGATAACCATAAGGTATCTCCGCGTATCATGGGTGCAGAATGACCAAACTTGGTCTCTGCGTGCCACCGGACACGACTGTGTCTGAATGGCAAAGGGGTGCGGATAACCGTAAGGTATCTCCGCGTATCATGTGTGCAGAATGACCAAACTTGGTCTCTGCGTGCCATCGGACACGACTGTGTCTGAATGGCAAAGGGGTGCGGATAACCGTAAGGTATCTCCGCGGGCTACCAGCTCTTGAGTCATGGCAACAAAAGGCGGTGTGGTCGACAAAAGCGAGGCTCTTGCTCCTACGTATCCTCCAATGAGGAACTCAGACCTACGTAGTTCTGGATAACTTGTGAGACTTAAAAAAAGTCTCGGTGTTTTCTCCACTAAAATGCAAACATGCTTTAGCAAAGAGACAAATATTCCAGCATATGCTTTTTGAGTGAAAAACAATGCGTCTATCGGGGAAGGATAGTCTGCTGATGAAATCTCCCATAACCATAAATGAGATTTTGGATGTTAGCATTTCGTTTCTAAATGACCATTTAGAGGAAACACTGGGTTCGACAAAAATAGAAGAAATCCACTCAAAGTGTATCAATCTCGCACAGGTAAGTGTTTCATCCTAATTCCGAACCATAGATATGTCATGAATTGACTTTGCAAATTATTTCCTATCAAATCAAAAATTACATGCGTGATCATGGATCAATAGGACTTCCCTTGGGAATGGGTTCTTTTTGGTGATTTTTTGGCTTTTGTGTGTTTTTGGCTTTTGATTTTTCTGGCTTTTCCTTTTTCTGTTTTTTTTTTGTTTAGTGCGGGGCGAGGAAAAAAAGGGTCGCTAGCGCACGGGATTTTGGTTGGTAATCAAAGGGAGAAGACCATTTTAGGTCGTGGTTTCCTTTCCTTCTTTTTTGTTCATTTGGTGACAATTCTGTGCTGTTCATATATTGTCTGGTCTTTGACCTCTCTGCACATTTCTTCTGGTTTCTTTGACCAGGAGCTTCCTTCTTTTTTACTTTCTCCCATTCTTTGGTTGGGAATTTTCTTTCTTTTCTTTTTGCTTTCTCCCACTCTTTGATTGGGAATTTCCTTCTTTTCCTTTTAGCTTTCTCTTTGATTGGAAATTTTCCTTCTTTTCCTTTTTGCTTCCGAGGGTAAGGATTACGGTGAGTCAGGATTTTGGCTCAAGGTTTGTAGAATGGCTAGACATGATACATGTCGGGGTTTGGTTTGGCTCAAGGATAAAAGGGATGCCCCACATTATTTCCATGACACAAATGCAAAAATGATGATTTGGAAACTTTATGCAAAACTGGTCATGCATGCATCTACGCGGACACTCAAATGTCAACTTTTTATGGTCATGTGATGCTAGGGCTCAGGATTCATTTCCTCTATTTTTAATCAACCCAATGTTTCCAAAATATGTTCTTTTATCAATTTGTGCATTCATCCGAGTCCATTTCGGGCGTCCGGGGAAATTTCACAGCATTCACCCTTCAGGTGTAGACACATTTTCCAAAAATTGGTTATGATCAATGAACTTTTTCAAAGAAAAGTTGGAAATCGTCTCTTTTCAAGAGCATGTTGGTTTTTCAGCTTAACAACTTATTTTCTTTTTTTCCACCTTTTTCCTTATTTGCTTTTTTCTTATTTGCTCTCTTTTTCTTTTCACTTTCTTTTCTTTTCTATTTCATTTTCTTTCCTTTTCTATTTCATTTTCTTTCCTTTTCTATTTCATTTTTATCATGATTTTTTTTTTTATTTTACATATATACTTTTGGACGATTTTCCTAAGCGAAGAACTCTACACGGTTCCAGAATTTCAGACATCATTGATAGTAGTGATATATAAATACTAACGCAACAATCTAAACAAAACGTATGCGCTGTACAAATGACAATCGAAACAACAAAAACAAACATTAGTCTCTCAAGTCAAAACAATAACATAGAATAAAAATGACAAAAGAAATATGAAAGAAAACATGAATCTGGGGATCTCCCAGTCACGTGTCTCCACTCCCTCCCAAGAAGTCAAGCAAATCAGCCATCTCCTCATCCTCGTGGGCTTCTTCTCCATCGCCGGGAGCTTCTGGGGGTGCCTCTCCTGCTTGGGCCTCGGGCCAATCTCCGGGCCATGCAACCTCTGCCCTGAACTGGTCTGGAGTAGGGCATGAAAAAGGAGCGAAGCCCTGGCTCTGCATGCTAAGGCTCATCTGGTACAGACAATCATGGGTCCGTACATGTGCTCGGTGGTTGGCCGCCTGCTGGCGAACCAAATGCCGTAAATACTGCTCTATGTCAAATGCCCCAGCCTGGCCAGCCTGATGAGGTGGTGGTGGCGCGCCTGCGGCCTGTGGAGCATCACCCTGAGCCTGTCTCTGGGTACAGTACTTCTCAATAAAAGCCCGGGTGATGGGCGGCCGAATCACCTTGGTAGGCGCAACGGGGACTCCGAACGACTGGCAGAGTCCTGTGATCAGTGCGGGGAATCCCAGAGCCCTGTTGGACTTATCTGGGTCCAAAGGGTGCCTAGTGGGCGCCATACCTGCAAAAATATAGATGGCATCAGCGATCAACTGAGCCACCTGGATGCTCATCCGTGTCAGGATGGCGTACACCAGCTGGCACTTAGGCATGGGGAGGTCGGAATTATGATCGGTGGGCAGGATGTTGCTGAGGAGCAACGTCATCCATATCTGGGTCAGGGTGGTCATGTTGGTGCGCATGATTCGCACTCGCCTCCCTGCAGCGGTCCGGGCAAAATCCTGCCCCGGTATACATAGCAGCTGGGCGATGGCCTCCTCATCGAACCCATCAGACCGGTTCCTCCTCTGGCCATACTCGCATTCCTGGCCCTCTTCCAACACCATCGGATATCCCAGGAGCTGGCTGATAGCGTCGGCATCGAACGGGATCCACTGACCCCTAACCCAGGATCTCATGTCACGCACGCCCTCCTCTGTTGGCCAAGCATTGGCATAAAATTCAAGGACTATTTCTGGATCAAACTTGGCCATAGGAGTAACCAGTGGTGCCCACCGCCGGCGCCCTATTTCCTCCTGAAAATCAGTATACTCGTCGTCCCTGAGCTGGACGCGTCGCTCCCGGAGAAACGACCATCCCTTGATCGCTTCGAAGCGCTGCTGGTGTACAACGCTCCTAAAGCGGTGACTGTCGTACTCCGGGGCGGAACTAGTTCCTTCGGCCGCCTTGTCCTTCCTGGACCTCTTTGAGGCAAGCTTCCTCGGGGCCATTCCTGCGAAGGCAAACATTTGGAAAGTTAGTTTTACCAGTGGGACGTTACTCTTAAAGCAAAAATGGCATGTAACCTCCTCCCATCAATACAAACATCAATGTAAATTTAGAGCAAGCTTATGCGCATATTTCCCTACGAACGTTCACTTGCACAAGACATCCTATTAACTAAGAAAAATGCACCCATATACAATCAAGGTAGCTTCATTACCTAGATTATTTACATGTACTTCCAAAGTGTATTTGTTATTTACATCATACACGCCATCTTGTCAAAATTTACACATGCATACTCAAAGCATTTCGGGGCACCAAAAATTGCACATGCGCTCATCTTGGTATTTCTAATATCTATACATATACAAACTTCATGATGAATCTTGACTACCTACGCAATAAGGTGCTACATTTCATGCTCCTTTTTTTTTTCAAGTTTTTGCTACCTAAAGCCATATGCAAATTCAAGCATATCTTCCTTTGCTGACTAAAATTGTATTCAAATTAAAAGGTATATATTTTTTGTAATATGTTTTCTTCACATAACATGCAACACATTTATATACATTTTTTTTTTTTTTTGAGACATTTTTGACTACCCAAAATTGTATATACATACATTCAAGTATTTTGCTATTCATACCCAAAGTGCAAATTGCCAAAGGTATCTTGCTACCTATTCTAAACCTACACATTCATGACGAGCCCAATTCCTAAACATCTAGGCGTAGGGAAAATATTGTAGCGTGGCCCATAGCTGATTGCTGGCCAAAAAAAAAAAAAAAAAAAAGGGTAACTTTACCCAATCATGCACCTCCCTTTGTGCTCTTTTTGCATAAAATCTTTGGTTCCTAGGCCTAGGACATATGTGGGGCAATTACTCTACCCCTTTCGAAACTGAATGCATGTCCCAAAAAATATATGCAAACCAAATTGCCCCATGGGTTGTTTCCCTACAAAAATCCCGCGCTAATGCCATTGAGGCATTTCACCGAACACTTGGTGGGCGCGCGTTTAGGCATCAATAGCAAGAGAACGGGGACAATGTGGCATGCCCCATTACTTCAAAATGCATTATAGGCCTAGGGCCATCTCATACAAACCCCCAATTCAACTTAATCAAGCAAGAAAACAAACCAAAATTGCCCCACATATTTGAGTACATTCCCACAATTTAGAGCACCAAAAGGAGATCAAAATACACCAATGAAAAGCTAGAAAGCTTAGGGATGGAATACTTACTTGATGGTGATGAACAAAAGCGCAAAACGGAATCAAAAAATGCGAAAAATGATGACCCTAGGACTGCAAACTCGTAAATCCCGTGGGTATGGCTTTTGAAAGGGGAAAAGGAGTTTTTTGAATGAAAAAACGCCCCCCCCTTCGTCATTTTTATATTTTGGTGCAGAGGTGGCTCGCCCAGGCTCGCCCAGCTCGCCCAGGCGAGCTAACCTGCACTTTTTTTTTTTTTTTTTTTTTTTTTGAGGGGAACATTAACCATGTCCCCTCCCTTCTCATGGATTAGCATATTGCCTAACTTGAACTTACTTAGGTTAGAATCAGGCGTTGATTACTTATCTTATTATTACTCTTTTCCTTTTTAAAACAAACAAATAGTAAAAGAAAGCTGCAAAATAGAAAGGATACGGGGCTGCCTTGCAGCGACATTCCCTGCTTGTTTCGCACAGAGAAGGGCAAAGATCGGTCGGTCGTGACCCCATCCCCGCTTGCGTTCATCCTTAAGTACCTGCAATTAATAAACAACCAGGTATGGCCAATCTTGACCGCATCATTACCCTACCTTGATTGGTTTCTGCCGTTCATGTTTTGTCTCCACTCCAGAAGGTAGCCCAAGGTGATCCTGCCCCTGTTTTACCACAACAATATACATGCGTATGCGTGTGCGTATGCATGAATGTTTTCAAACGCAGAAAATTTAGGGAAAGTTGGTTCAGGTTCAATTCTAATTAAGCGCTTGGGGGATCCCATGAACTGAGCGGAAGGGCTCAGGTGATCACAAATTAACGCAAGGTGTGAAACTAACGTGAGGACTAAAAGCCTCGAATCCATGTTCATTTCTTTGAAAGATTGTAACGAGAGATACAACAGACAGGAAATCCCTGGGGGAAATCCAGAAAACGCATAAAGATACAGAACATGCAGCGACATCCTTAATTGCCCCAGCTTCTAAGCATAATATTGTTTGACGACATCAGAGTTCACGGGTGAAGGTAGCTCTTCGCCCTCCATGTTGGTAAGCACCAGGGCTCCTCCGGAAAAAGCCCTCTTCACAACAAAAGGCCCTTCGTAGTTCGGGGCCCATTTCCCTCGATGGTCCTTGACAGCATGGGACATTTTCTTTAGCACAAGGTCTCCCTCATGGAACTTGCGTAAGCGTACTTTCTTGTCGAATGCACTCTTCATTCTTTGCTGGTATAAGCGCCCATGACTCATGGCTGTTAAGCGCTTACCCTCAATGAGGTTGAGCTGATCGTAGCGTGTTTGAGCCCACTCTGATTCCTTTAATCCGGATTCTGCCAAGATCCTTAATGACGGGACTTCTACCTCAAACGGTAACACAGCCTCCATCCCATATACCAATGAGAACGGCGTTGCCCCAGTTGACGTTCGCACTGAAGTCCGGTAACCGTGTAACGCGAATGGGAGCATCTCGTGCCAATCCTTGTATGACACGGTCATCTTTTGGATAATCTTTTTGATATTCTTATTGGCCGCTTCCACTGCTCCATTCATCTTTGGCCGGTAGGGCGTGGAATTGTGATGCTGGATTTTAAACTCCTCGCACATTTCTGCCATCATCTTATTATTCAGGTTGGTGCCGTTGTCCGTGATAATCTTCCTTGGCAAACCATATCGGCAGATGATCTCTTTCTTAATGAACCTGACCACCACATTCCTCGTGACATTGGTATATGAAGCCGCCTCGACCCATTTGGTGAAATAATCTATTGCTACGAGGATGAAGCGATGACCATTCGAGGCCTTGGGCTCAATGGCCCCGATGACATCTATTCCCCACATGGAGAAAGGCCAAGGGGCGGACATGACATTCAGAGGATGTGGTGGGGCATTGACATTATCTGCGAATGCTTGACATTTGTGGCACTTCCTCACATGGACACAACAATCACTTTCCATGGTAAGCCAGTAATAACCTGCTCTTAAGATCTTCCTGGCCATAGCATGCCCGTTGGCGTGTGTTCCAAACGAGCCCTCATGGACTTCTTCGATCATGTGATTTGCCTCCTTGGCATCCACACATCGCAGGAGTGTCATGTCGTGATTTCTCTTATACAGTGTGCCTCCGCTCATGAAGAAACTGGCTGCCAACCTCCTCAATGTCCTTTTATCGTTGTCGGCAATCTCTGGCGGGTATTCTTTGCTTTCGACATATCGCTTGATGTTGTAATACCAGGGCTTTCCGTCCCGTTCCTCCTCCACTTGGCAACAATGTGCAGGTTTGCCACGACACTGAAATTCAATGTAGGGTAGGTCCCCGTGCGGTGTTAGCTGGAACATAGATGCCAATGTAGCAAGTGCATCCGCCATTTGATTTTCCTCGCGGGGAACATGATGGAAGGAGATCTCATCGAAAGTCTCAGCCAACTCCTTGATGTAGGCTTTGTAGGGTATCAGCTTGGGATCTCTAGTTTCCCATTCTCCTCTCAGCTGATGGATTACCAACGCTGAGTCGCCGTACACCTTGAGTAGTTTGACATCGGAGTCAATTGCTGCCTGGACGGCTAGGGCACATGCTTCATATTCGGCCATGTTGTTGGTGCAGTCGAATCCTAGCCTGGCTGTGAAAGGTACACATTGATTGTCCGGAGAGATCAACACTGCCCCAACGCCATGACCTAGAATGTTTGACGCTCCGTCAAACCATACAGTCCATTTGTCCCGATCTTCGTCCAACTTTTCCTCGAACAAGGCCATGATGTCCTCATCCGGGAATTCCGGATGCATGGGCTGGTAGTCGTTAAGAGGCTGTTGAGCCAAATAATCTGCCAAAGCGCTTCCTTTTATCGCCTTTTGGGTGACGTAGACTATATCAAACTCAGATAGCAAGACTTGCCACCGGGCGATTCGTCCTGTGAGAGCTGGCTTTTCAAAGATGTACTTAACCGGGTCCATTTTGGATATCAACCAGGTAGTATGGCTCAGCATGTACTGCCTTAGGCGATGGGACGCCCATACTAAAGCACAACACGTTCTTTCGAGCAAGGAGTAATTCATCTCACAGGTCGTGAACTTCTTACTTAGGTAGTAAACAGCGCGCTCTTTCTTCCCGGATTCGTCATGTTGCCCCAGCATACACCCCATTGACTCGTCCAAGATTGTCATGTACAAAATGAGAGGCCTTCCAGGTACTGGTGGCATAAGCACAGGAGGATTCATTAGGCACTTTTTGATCCTTCCAAAAGCCTCTTGGCAATCCTCATTCCACCGATCAGTTTGGTTTTTGCGCAAGAGTTTAAACAACGGCTCACAAATGGCGGTGAGCTGCGATATGAATCTGGCAATATAATTCAAGCGCCCCAGGAAACCTCGGACTTGCCTCTCTGTACGGGGTTCTGGCATCTCAAGGATAGCCTTCACTTTTTCGGGGTCTACCTCTATCCCTTTCTGGCTTACAACGAAACCAAGCAATTTCCCTGATTTGACCCCAAAGGTGCACTTAGCGGGGTTCAACCTTAATTGATATTTCTTAAGCCTTTCGAACAACTTCCGCAGGTTGACAAGGTGTTCTTCCTCAGATTTAGATTTAGCAATTATGTCGTCCACGTAGACCTCGATCTCTTGATGCATCATATCATGGAACAAAGCTACCATGGCCCGTTGATAAGTTGCCCCAGCGTTCTTGAGTCCAAAGGACATCACCTTGTAACAGAACGTTCCCCACAGGGTGACGAAAGTAGTCTTTTCCATATCCTCGGGCGCCATCTTTATCTGATTGTAACCAGAGAAACCATCCATGAAGGAAAATAAAGCGAAATTGGCCGTGTTATCTACGAGGATATCGATGTGTGGTAACGGAAAATTGTCCTTGGGACTGGCCCGATTCAGGTCCCGGTAATCTACACACATTCGTACTTTCCCTCCTTTTTTAGGAACTGGTACGATGTTGGCAACCCATTCTGGATACCGAGCGACGGCCAGAAATCCAGCGTCAAATTGCTTCTTCACTTCTTCTTTTATCTTCAAGGATGTTTCGGGCTTCATTCTCCTCAATTTCTGTTTTACTGGGGAACACCCGGGATTTAGAGGCAATCGGTGCTGCACAATGTCAGAACTCAAACCGGGCATATCTTGGTATGACCAAGCAAAGATGTCTTGGTAGTCTTTTAGCAGGATTATTAATTCTTCACGGATAGGTGCTGTAATGCCTGTACCTATCTTTACTTCCCTCTTTCCACTGCCAATTCCTAAGTCTACTAGCTCTGTTTCTTCTTGATGAGGCCCCATTTCTTGGTCCTCATGGGCGACCATTCTTTCTAGTTCCGAAGGAAATCCCACATCCTCATCTCCTTCATCTTCCGTTTGGTTCATTTCTTGCTCGAAGTTGATAGACGGGTCCCAGGTATTAGTACCTTCGGGGGACTCGTCATCGAATCTGCCGTTTCAGAAAAAGAAGTAAACATGCAAATGAATGAGAATGGGTAGAGACCAGGAACAGATGAAGAAAGATCCTTGTATTATAAATTCAAAAACAAAAGACACAAAGCCTTAACAAAATGAAAACTCTAAAGCCTAGGCCCAACTATAGAGCTTTTAAAACCGTAAAGGTTTACATTATGCTCGTTGCGTAAATGCCGGGGCGTTCCTCCACTCGCCAATTTCCCAGCTGGAAATCAAGAGGGCATGGTCGGACCAAATCCGGAGTACTTGGAACATCATCTTCACATATCGCGAACACTTGACCTTCGTCTCCCAGACCCGCACTTATAAAGCTTCTACTTATGTGGCAGGGCGGGTTTCCTTCACTTTCTTGTCTCCAACGCGAGCTCTGACCACTGTCCTTCCTTCCCGCGGTGCTTCTTTTCATGTCCGCCTGAGTGGGCTTATAGCCTAAACCATACTTCCCACGATTTCCTTGGGTTTTTATCAGGCTAGTTATGCCGCCATTGTCTTTGCCTAAACCCATCCCGGGTTCATAACCGTTCCCCAACATAACTCGGGCCATCATTACCGCCGCATCGGACAGACAAGGTTGCCCAAAGAGGGAGTCCACGGAGGAAATGCTGACCACCTCAAAAGACTGGAAAGCGGTTTCTAACGATTCTTCTGCGGCTTCCACATAAGGCATGGAGGATGGGCAGCTTACCAAGATATCTTCCTCGCCTGATACGATGACCAAGTGCCCCTCCACTACGAATTTCAGCTTTTGGTGGAGTGTAGAAGGCACAACTCCCACCGAGTGGATCCACGGGCGCCCCAACAGGCAGCTGTAGGGGGGGTTAATGTCCATTATCTGGAAAGTGACTTGACAGGTGTGAGGGCCTATTTGTACTGGGAGATCGATCTCTCCCCTAACCTCTCGGCGAGTGCCGTCGAAGGCCCGAACCACCATTGAACTTGGTTTTAAATGGGAAGCATTGAATGGTAACTTGTCCAAAGTGCTCTTAGGCATCACGTTTAAACTGGAACCATTATCGATGAGTACCTTGGCCACGATATGGTCCATACACTTGACTGATACGTGTAAAGCCTTATTATGCCCTCTCCCCTCGGCGGGGATTTCTTCTTCGGCGAAGGCAAGATAGTTGTTGGCAGTGATATTGTTGACCAGCCCTCCGAAACCTTCTACCGAAATATCTTGGGCCACGTGAGCCTCGTTCAGCACTTTTACTAGCAGAGCCCGATGAGGCTCGGAGCTCATAAGTAACTCTAGCAGCGAGACCCTAGCCGGGGTTTTGTTGAGCTGTTCGATAACCTTGAATTCGCTCTGCTGAATTATCCGAAGGAACTCGCTGGCTTCTTCTAGCGACACCTCCTTTCTACCATCCCTTTTCTCTGGGGGCCCCTTTGCCGGCATATCTTTACTCGAAGCGTGGGGTGCTTCGCCATCTTGTTCCTCCACCACTTTTCCTTTTCCTTTGACGTCGGCGGGTTGGACTGGTAGGTCCGGAGGTGCGAACACACGACCACTATGGGTCACACCGCTCAGCCCCGTGATATTTGTTACTTTAGCTGACAGCGAGCTGACGTCAGTGACTTCTTCTTCCTTCTTCCCCGGAGGTGTATATCTCCACGGGACCGCGTGACTATTTTGGTACGGGAAAGGAACAGGTTTGGCCATTAAGGGGTGCCCGGGCTTTTGCGAGGCTGCACTTTTAGTGAAGTATATCACCAAGGGTTTGGGCTTCGCAACACCGCTCCCCTCCGTAGATTGCATGCATATATGCGGCTCTTCTTTTCCTTTAATGCCGACTTCTAGTCGACCTTGGTCTATCATCCGTTGTAACAATTCCTCTACTTCCAAACACGTCTCCATGTCATGCATCTCGCCGGGATGTAGCAGACAGGAATCCTCCTTACACCCACTATGGGGAATTACACCTCCCTTTTGTAGGGCCTCAAAGATAAACCTCCTAGGGGTTGCCACATCTCTCAACGGTTTAGACCTGTGGGGCCTATCGGATTCAACTGCATTAACTGCTCCCCCTCCATGATTGGCGAGCGGGTTGGTCCTCACATTGGGCCGATCCTCTTGGAAAGTCAGCCATCCGGCATCCATTAGATGTTGGACCTTGTATTTAAGGGCCAAGCATTTTTCGATGGAATGCCCCGGGGCACCCCCATGGTACTTGCAAGTTGCATTAGGGTCATACCACTTCGGGAAAGGGGGTTCGAGGACCCTTCCGGGAGTTACCACGGCCAAATGATTGGCGATGAGGGATGGTAGAAGATCTTCGTACGTCATTGGGAGCGGGGTGAATTCCGGCAACGGCCTCGGAGGGAAGTTCCTTGTCGTGTTGGAATTACCGGCCGGTCGAGTCGCGTTCGGAGTTGGAACTTGGGGAGCTTCCCTCTGGGTGGGTGCCTTAGGCTGCACGGGTGTTGAGCTAGAGGCGTTCCCAGCATGAGCCGAGAAGCTTGGGTGATGTTGCGCGTACTGATGGGTACCATGAGGTGTTTGCTGGGGTTTGACCCATGCGGGTGTTGAAGAGACGGCATGGGCATCTCCTTCCTTCCTTTTTGCCCCTGTTGCCCCGATTCTTTTGGCGTTCACGTTTGTGGAGGAAACGTAATCAACTTTCCTCTCTTCAATCCCACCTCGATTCTTTCCCCGGCAAACACCAGATCCGCAAAGCTGGACGGCATGTAACCCACTAGCTTCTCATAGTAGAACACTGGCAGAGTGTCTACCATCATGGTGATCATCTCTCTCTCAACCATGGGAGGAGCTACTTGTGCCGCCAAATCCCTCCATCGCTGCGCATATTCTTTAAAGGTTTCACCCTCCTTCTTGAACATATTCTGCAGTTGAGTACGGTCCGGAGCCATATCAGAATTGTACTGATACTGCCTTAGGAAGGCGGTAATCAGATCCTTCCAAGTACGGATACGGGAAGCTTCCAAATTAGTGTACCACACTACCGCAGCTCCGGCCAAGCTATCCTGAAAGAAGTGTATCAACAGCTTTTCATCTTTAGAATGAGCGCCCATCTTACGGCAGTACATCTTGAGATGGTTTTTGGGACAAGTCGTCCCTTTATACTTGTCGAAGTCCGGCACTTTGAACTTCGGGGGAATAACAACATCGGGTACTAAGCAAAGATCTGTCATGTCTGCAAACGGATAGTCCCCAAATCCTTCCACAGCCCTCAATCTTTCCTCAAGGAGATCGAGCTTCCTTCTTTCTTCAGTTGCCGGGGGCGGCCCTTCCATAGACAAAACTATTGGCGATGCTGCGATGTTGGGTTGGGGCAACGTGCCTGCCAACCCTTCGGGGATCGGGGGATAAAACTCGACATCCCTCCGAGCATAATCTTGAGGGTCTTTATGGACTTCGTCGGGCTGCTGAGGAGGCTCTTTTTCATGGACGGGAGAAGCAATGTGGCCCGCATCTTCTTGCAAGATGGGTGGTGAATAGTTGGGCGGCAATCCATAAGGGTAAGCCGCTCGGTTGTATCCCAGGTGAGGGCTGCCATCGTGCCCCCAGTGTGTCCCTTCCCCGTCCTACTATGTTTGAGGGAGGATGGTGCGTAGTTGCCAAGAGAGTCGGGTCTGCTTCGGCAGCCGAACTGACAGCGGCGGCAGTGGCCGCGTTCTTCTCCATGAGCTGTTTCATACCTAACATGGCCTCCATCATGGAGGCCATTTGTTCTTTCAGAGCCGACATGTCGGCTTTCATCTGTTCCTGCGTCTCCTCTTGATCACCCATCGTTCTAGATTTGTATGTCGTCCACGTAGACCTCGATCTCTTGATGCATCATATCATGGAACAAAGCTACCATGGCCCGTTGATAAGTTGCCCCAGCGTTCTTGAGTCCAAAGGACATCACCTTGTAACAGAACGTTCCCCACAGGGTGACGAAAGTAGTCTTTTCCATATCCTCGGGCGCCATCTTTATCTGATTGTAACCAGAGAAACCATCCATGAAGGAAAATAAAGCGAAATTGGCCGTGTTATCTACGAGGATATCGATGTGTGGTAACGGAAAATTGTCCTTGGGACTGGCCCGATTCAGGTCCCGGTAATCTACACACATTCGTACTTTCCCTCCTTTTTTAGGAACTGGTACGATGTTGGCAACCCATTCTGGATACCGAGCGACGGCCAGAAATCCAGCGTCAAATTGCTTCTTCACTTCTTCTTTTATCTTCAAGGATGTTTCGGGCTTCATTCTCCTCAATTTCTGTTTTACTGGGGAACACCCGGGATTTAGAGGCAATCGGTGCTGCACAATGTCAGAACTCAAACCGGGCATATCTTGGTATGACCAAGCAAAGATGTCTTGGTAGTCTTTTAGCAGGATTATTAATTCTTCACGGATAGGTGCTGTAATGCCTTGTACCTATCTTTACTTCCCTCTTTCCACTGCCAATTCCTAAGTCTACTAGCTCTGTTTCTTCTTGATGAGGCCCCATTTCTTGGTCCTCATGGGCGACCATTCTTTCTAGTTCCGAAGGAAATCCCACATCCTCATCTCCTTCATCTTCCGTTTGGTTCATTTCTTGCTCGAAGTTGATAGACGGGTCCCAGGTATTAGTACCTTCGGGGGACTCGTCATCGAATCTGCCGTTTCAGAAAAAGAAGTAAACATGCAAATGAATGAGAATGGGTAGAGACCAGGAACAGATGAAGAAAGATCCTTGTATTATAAATTCAAAAACAAAAGACACAAAGCCTTAACAAAATGAAAACTCTAAAGCCTAGGCCCAACTATAGAGCTTTTAAAACCGTAAAGGTTTACATTATGCTCGTTGCGTAAATGCCGGGGCGTTCCTCCACTCGCCAATTTCCCAGCTGGAAATCAAGAGGGCATGGTCGGACCAAATCCGGAGTACTTGGAACATCATCTTCACATATCGCGAACACTTGACCTTCGTCTCCCAGACCCGCACTTATAAAGCTTCTACTTATGTGGCAGGGCGGGTTTCCTTCACTTTCTTGTCTCCAACGCGAGCTCTGACCACTGTCCTTCCTTCCCGCGGTGCTTCTTTTCATGTCCGCCTGAGTGGGCTTATAGCCTAAACCATACTTCCCACGATTTCCTTGGGTTTTTATCAGGCTAGTTATGCCGCCATTGTCTTTGCCTAAACCCATCCCGGGGTTCATAACCGTTCCCCAACATAACTCGGGCCATCATTACCGCCGCATCGGACAGACAAGGTTGCCCAAAGAGGGAGTCCACGGAGGAAATGCTGACCACCTCAAAAGACTGGAAAGCGGTTTCTAACGATTCTTCTGCGGCTTCCACATAAGGCATGGAGGATGGGCAGCTTACCAAGATATCTTCCTCGCCTGATACGATGACCAAGTGCCCCTCCACTACGAATTTCAGCTTTTGGTGGAGTGTAGAAGGCACAACTCCCACCGAGTGGATCCACGGGCGCCCCAACAGGCAGCTGTAGGGGGGTTAATGTCCATTATCTGGAAAGTGACTTGACAGGTGTGAGGGCCTATTTGTACTGGGAGATCGATCTCTCCCCTAACCTCTCGGCGAGTGCCGTCGAAGGCCCGAACCACCATTGAACTTGGTTTTAAATGGGAAGCATTGAATGGTAACTTGTCCAAAGTGCTCTTAGGCATCACGTTTAAACTGGAACCATTATCGATGAGTACCTTGGCCACGATATGGTCCATACACTTGACTGATACGTGTAAAGCCTTATTATGCCCTCTCCCCTCGGCGGGGATTTCTTCTTCGGCGAAGGCAAGATAGTTGTTGGCAGTGATATTGTTGACCAGCCCTCCGAAACCTTCTACCGAAATATCTTGGGCCACGTGAGCCTCGTTCAGCACTTTTACTAGCAGAGCCCGATGAGGCTCGGAGCTCATAAGTAACTCTAGCAGCGAGACCCTAGCCGGGGTTTTGTTGAGCTGTTCGATAACCTTGAATTCGCTCTGCTGAATTATCCGAAGGAACTCGCTGGCTTCTTCTAGCGACACCTCCTTTCTACCATCCCTTTTCTCTGGGGGCCCCTTTGCCGGCATATCTTTACTCGAAGCGTGGGGTGCTTCGCCATCTTGTTCCTCCACCACTTTTCCTTTTCCTTTGACGTCGGCGGGTTGGACTGGTAGGTCCGGAGGTGCGAACACACGACCACTATGGGTCACACCGCTCAGCCCCGTGATATTTGTTACTTTAGCTGACAGCGAGCTGACGTCAGTGACTTCTTCTTCCTTCTTCCCCGGAGGTGTATATCTCCACGGGACCGCGTGACTATTTTGGTACGGGAAAGGAACAGGTTTGGCCATTAAGGGGTGCCCGGGCTTTTGCGAGGCTGCACTTTTAGTGAAGTATATCACCAAGGGTTTGGGCTTCGCAACACCGCTCCCCTCCGTAGATTGCATGCATATATGCGGCTCTTCTTTTCCTTTAATGCCGACTTCTAGTCGACCTTGGTCTATCATCCGTTGTAACAATTCCTCTACTTCCAAACACGTCTCCATGTCATGCATCTCGCCGGGATGTAGCAGACAGGAATCCTCCTTACACCCACTATGGGGAATTACACCTCCCTTTTGTAGGGCCTCAAAGATAAACCTCCTAGGGGTTGCCACATCTCTCAACGGTTTAGACCTGTGGGGCCTATCGGATTCAACTGCATTAACTGCTCCCCCTCCATGATTGGCGAGCGGGTTGGTCCTCACATTGGGCCGATCCTCTTGGAAAGTCAGCCATCCGGCATCCATTAGATGTTGGACCTTGTATTTAAGGGCCAAGCATTTTTCGATGGAATGCCCCGGGGCACCCCCATGGTACTTGCAAGTTGCATTAGGGTCATACCACTTCGGGAAAGGGGGTTCGAGGACCCTTCCGGGAGTTACCACGGCCAAATGATTGGCGATGAGGGATGGTAGAAGATCTTCGTACGTCATTGGGAGCGGGGTGAATTCCGGCAACGGCCTCGGAGGGAAGTTCCTTGTCGTGTTGGAATTACCGGCCGGTCGAGTCGCGTTCGGAGTTGGAACTTGGGGAGCTTCCCTCTGGGTGGGTGCCTTAGGCTGCACGGGTGTTGAGCTAGAGGCGTTCCCAGCATGAGCCGAGAAGCTTGGGTGATGTTGCGCGTACTGATGGGTACCATGAGGTGTTTGCTGGGGTTTGACCCATGCGGGTGTTGAAGAGACGGCATGGGCATCTCCTTCCTTCCTTTTTGCCCCTGTTGCCCCGATTCTTTTGGCGTTCACGTTTGTGGAGGAAACGTAATCAAACTTTCCTCTCTTCAATCCCACCTCGATTCTTTCCCCGGCAAACACCAGATCCGCAAAGCTGGACGGCATGTAACCCACTAGCTTCTCATAGTAGAACACTGGCAGAGTGTCTACCATCATGGTGATCATCTCTCTCTCAACCATGGGAGGAGCTACTTGTGCCGCCAAATCCCTCCATCGCTGCGCATATTCTTTAAAGGTTTCACCCTCCTTCTTGAACATATTCTGCAGTTGAGTACGGTCCGGAGCCATATCAGAATTGTACTGATACTGCCTTAGGAAGGCGGTAATCAGATCCTTCCAAGTACGGATACGGGAAGCTTCCAAATTAGTGTACCACACTACCGCAGCTCCGGCCAAGCTATCCTGAAAGAAGTGTATCAACAGCTTTTCATCTTTAGAATGAGCGCCCATCTTACGGCAGTACATCTTGAGATGGTTTTTGGGACAAGTCGTCCCTTTATACTTGTCGAAGTCCGGCACTTTGAACTTCGGGGGAATAACAACATCGGGTACTAAGCAAAGATCTGTCATGTCTGCAAACGGATAGTCCCCAAATCCTTCCACAGCCCTCAATCTTTCCTCAAGGAGATCGAGCTTCCTTCTTTCTTCAGTTGCCGGGGGCGGCCCTTCCATAGACAAAACTATTGGCGATGCTGCGATGTTGGGTTGGGGCAACGTGCCTGCCAACCCTTCGGGGATCGGGGGATAAAACTCGACATCCCTCCGAGCATAATCTTGAGGGTCTTTATGGACTTCGTCGGGCTGCTGAGGAGGCTCTTTTTCATGGACGGGAGAAGCAATGTGGCCCGCATCTTCTTGCAAGATGGGTGGTGAATAGTTGGGCGGCAATCCATAAGGGTAAGCCGCTCGGTTGTATCCCAGGTGAGGGCTGCCATCGTGCCCCAGTGTGTCCCTTCCCCGTCCTACTATGTTTGAGGGAGGATGGTGCGTAGTTGCCAAGAGAGTCGGGTCTGCTTCGGCAGCCGAACTGACAGCGGCGGCAGTGGCCGCGTTCTTCTCCATGAGCTGTTTCATACCTAACATGGCCTCCATCATGGAGGCCATTTGTTCTTTCAGAGCCGACATGTCGGCTTTCATCTGTTCCTGCGTCTCCTCTTGATCACCCATCGTTCTAGATTTGGATCTGGTGCGATAGGGATCCCTTGCGGCGCGTTTAGTTATGGTGTTTTTCCCTAAAAAACCAAACGTGAGGAGTGGGTAAAGGAAGAAAATGCATGCTAGAGATGAGATGTAGGAGTGATTTGATTTGCACAAGTTTTTTGGAGTAGGAACATGGGACCAACTCATTTTATTTCAAAAAAGGAAGTCATATCTAGTCAAGGTCTAAGAGACCATACAAGTTTCCTAACGATTTCTAATTATGTGGGCCATTAAGTCTATCATATGCTGACAATAGCCGAGAAGCCCATGAATCTCTTCGGGGGTGGAGTAGGTGTCTGCCATCGCCTTGGCCTTGGCTAACAATCGGGGAAGTTCTTGACTCCCGTTCAAGGTAAGAGCAAACCGATCCATCCACATGGTTGCCTCTTGGTGTAAAGAGTCGATCACCCTTCCTCTAGCCTCTTTTTCCGCATATACTTGAGCATACTCATCCGCGATTCTATGCTCGTGGGCCGTGGCTAGACCTAACTCTTCTTCGTACTTGGCGATGATAGCTAACATGTTGGTCTCTGTCTCGCATAAACGCTGAGACAAGCTTCTTTTGGACCTTGAACAAGCCATCAACTCCTCTTTCAGAACCATGCTATGTGCTCGCGACTGGTCCCTTTCTTCCCTTCGCAACTTGAGTTCACTATTGCTACCCCATAGAGCTCCGCGAAATTTGTTCCGGCCATACTCTTCCTTGCGAGCCCTCTTGGTCTCTCGTTCAAGGGCTCTTGCGGTAATTGCATTCTCTTCCCGTAACCCGGCACACTCCTTCCGAACGTGTGTAGCAGCCAACTTGAACTTCTCCTTGGCGAGTTTTGCCTTTCCTAACTCGCTTTTGAGAGCTTGGACTTCCTCGTCCTCTTCCGGTGCTTCAAAATTCTCTTCGCTGACGACTTTTAACTTGGCGAGCCAATCTAAACCTCGTATGCGAACTTTCAGCCATTCGTGGTACCCACCAATGATGCCATTACGAATGCCTCTAAGCTCTTGATCTTTCCTTAACGGGGTTTCCCATGCCTTATGGATTCTTTGTATAGTCTTGGAATTTTGTGCGCCGAGATCCCTCACAAGGAAAGGAGACATGCTTTCTTCCGTCGGTGCTCCCCTCATGGGGTACCCTAGTTGTCTTATAGCGAGCGTGGGATTGTAATTAATACAACCCCTCGTTCCTACCAGCGGAATGTTTGGGTATCTTCCACATGAGAAAAGGACTCCTTCTTTTCCTTCCTTCCATAGGGGGAACCAACTGATTGTTCTACCTCCTATCCCGGCCAAGAGCTGGTCCCAATCCATTCTCCTCTTTTCAGTACACGAGCGATGACTCAGGAGCGGACATGGATGTCTTGTGTCTTGTTGGAACAAGTGTGAAACCAACCAAACACAGAGGGCGGGTAAGCAACAGATGATCCGTGCGCTACTCTTCTCGCACCTTCGGTCAAATGTGTCAAATAGATCTGCCAAGACAGCTACCACCGGACTTTCCTTGCTATGGTGGTAGGCAAGGAAAGCGTCGATTGCTGCTAGGTCTATCAAACCATCCACGTTTGGAAAGAGGACGACCCCAAAAATTAGCAAAGCTAACACATCCATAAACGGGACCCAGTCTCCTTGATTGGCCATACCCCTCGCCTTGTCTTCTAGGTACTTCTGTGGCAGGCCCGCTATGCCGTTCCGAGTCTGTTTTATGCGGTCCAAACCTCTGGCTGAATCCTTGACCACAGTTGCAATTCTGCTCAAAGAGGGGAGACACCCGGAGGAAAGATATGGTTTCCTTCCCCCGAGAGGACATCCTAGAATTTCCTCAAATTCTTCAATGGTTGGTACTAATTGGAAGTCCCCGAATGTGAAGCATCTCAAGGGCTGGTCGTAGTATTGGGTAAGTGATGCAATGGCTTCTATGGACACTTCTGCTATGGTCAACTCTAAGATCTTTCCGTAAGTCTTGCGGAAGGCTTGCATTTGGAGGGGTTCCATCAACCGCCCTAATTCCTTGACGCTGGTGGTATCTGGGCTTTTGACCTTGACTTGGTAGAACCTCTTGCCGGTTTGATTTGTTCCCATGCTTACTAAAGTGAGACAAAAGCTGGTGCAAATCAAAACTCCGATATCTCATGGGTGGGATGGATGAATGCATGAAGAAATGCATATGACACAGATGCAATCTAGGAATGCGGGGGTCCGGGGAATTTGTCCCCTTCTTAGATACGACGTCTAGGGGTAGCAAAATGCCCCGACGCACGTTTTTAAGAAGGCGACACGGACCCTCCGTTGGATCAAGACAGAACCCATATGCAATGCCTATGCAAAAGACACAATGCGGGAACGTACACAGTATGACAATATTTACTGAACATAAGCAAAAGGGTATATGATACTCATGCATGGCAGTGTGAAAAACGGCACGCAGCGTGTTTGCTTCGTGCCCCTATTTAAGGGACCTATAAGGGAGAGAACTAACTAGGCTTTTAGCAATAATCCCCAAGGTAGTTATATCTCTCTTGATGGTTTCTAGAGGTATCATCCCCTTTGAAGAACATATTGTAGCAGTAGGGACTACTAGCAACAATAGGTTTTCAAAGAGAAAAGCTCTAGATGAGGGTTCACTGTAATCAAGCAAGTCGGAGACCTAGCATGATCACAGATTCACCTCCACTCCTTATGCTCCCATGAACCCGGGTATAGGGCCCTTTTTCACTCACAGTGTGTGCAAATAGTGTTGGTGTTTGTGTGCATCAAATGAATAAATATTTACCTCATGCATACATTTTAAAACACACTAAAAGCAACAAAGAGTTTATATACACAAGAACATAACGAAAGGAAACCAACAAAGGGGTAAGTCATGGTAAAACATTGCACAAAATTAAATGGCCTAACTCTCTAAAAACAGTCCCCAGTGGAGTCGCCAACTGTCGCAACCTACCCTTCGGCGGGAGGGCGACGCGAGACTCGCGGGATGCGTGTTCCACGAAAGGAATACGCGCGGAGTCGCCACCAACGTTTATTTGAGGAAAACGTCGGAAAAACCGGAAAAGACGCGATCTACGAACTTTTTAGTGAAAGGTTCGGGAGTTGTATTTACGCACGGGGAAGGTATTAGCACCCCACACGCCCGTCCCAAGGGAAGACAGCCTTTAATCGAATGTGCAGACATGACTTTGATTTTTATGTTCCCTTTTATGCTCTTTATATCCTTTATACCCTTTTTATATTTTTTCTTTTTTGTGGTCGACAAGGGTGTTTCCCTTTGCTCCTACGTATTCCTCAATTTGGGATGAGAAAATCAGACCTACGTAGTTCTTTCGGAACAAAGTGTTTGGTTAAGTTGTTTTTGTCTTTTTTGCAAAATATGTTTTTATTGAACAAAAGGTCATTTAAGGTGTTGAACCATTAAATGGTCTTTTGATTTTGAAAGGGGAGAAACGTTAAGGCGTTGGACCATTAACGATCTCTTGTTTTTGAAAGGAGAGAAACGTTAAGGCATTGGACCATTAACGATCCCTTATTTTTGAAAGGAGAGAAACGTCAAGGCATTGGACCATTAACGATCTCTTGGGGTGGTCGACAAAAGCGGGGCTTTTGCTCCTACGTATCCTCAATGAGGAACTCAGACCTACGTAGTTCTTGCTTATCAAATGATTCTTTTTTACTTAAGTGGTGATCATTTTAAGGCGTTGGACCTTAAAAATGATCCATTTTACTTAGTGAGAAATTGAAATGACAAACTTCAAAAGCCTATTTTTGTGGACGAGCTTGACTAGGCGAGTTGATTTTAGCCTTAATTTCACTTTAGTTATTAATCAATTCGATTAAGAATGAGAAATCCCAAAGAGAAAACGTCCGATTGATTTTCCGCTTTATTTTACTAAAAAGATATTTTTTTGATTATTATATCATTTTTTTACCTCTTTTTGATTTCCAACGTGGTTACGGCACGACCGAACGGTCGGAATTTATTTTAACCGAAGTTAATGGATAATACAATTCAAACGTTCGGTGGAAATTTATTTTATTTTTAAGTTAAGCGAGAAACGACTTAAGAAAAATGGCTTAAGCACGTCAACAGGGGGTATAAAAAGTAAACAAAACGAGAATAAAAATGCACTAAACACAATGTGGACCTCTATGGGTGCATAGAATGAATCGAAAAGCTTGGTTCGAGGTACTTACCCGTTGAAGATCGAAGAACGATGAAGAACGAATGAAGAACGTCGAAGAACGGTTGAAACCTTTGCGAGATTCCTCACGGAAAACGTTACGGAAACGTTTCGGAAGCGCCTCGGCTTAGATTTTCTTCACGGAAACAATTTTTCCAAGCAAATTCGAAAGAGAGAGAAGTGCCTAAGGGGGCTGGATCCTTTCCTTCTTCATTTCCTCCCCTATTTATAGCAAAATAGGGGAGGTGATTGCCGCCCCGCTCGCCCAGGCGAGCTCAGCTCGCCCAGGCGAGCAGGGTTGCTTCCTCCAGAAGCAACCGCCTTCTGGAGGAATCTTCTGGAGGGCCCAAATGGGCCTGGGTGCTATTTGCACCCCCATTTTTACTAAGTACACCCCCCTCTGCTGTTTTTTGGTGATTCTTTTTTCGTAAAGTTACGGAAACTTACGAATTTCGTAACGATACTTGTTTTCTTTCCGTAATGTTACGGAACCTTGCGGATTACATAATCATCCCCTTTTTGACTTACGGAATGTTACGGAACCTCACTTAATTATGCAACGATGCTTCCATTTGATTTCCGGTGTGTCACGGAAACTTACGGATTGTGCATCAATATTTTTTGGTTTTTCGGCATGTCCTGGAATTTCACAAATTGCCTAATGATGGGTGCTAAGCACCTCACGAGGACCAAAGAATGGTCGCACGTCATCAAGCAAAGGTCCCCGGACGAAATTAGGGTATGACAAAAGTGAAGGATGAAGAGGAAAGCAATTATGATGAAAACTCAAAGAAGGGCCCGCCAGCGAAGGTTTTGTGGTATCTTCCAATCATTCCAAGGTTTAAGCATCTTTTTGCTAACAAGGATGACGCAAAAGACCTTACATGGCATGCAAATGGAAGGATTTCTGATGCACTGGTCCGTCATCCGGCTGATTGCTTATAGTGGAAGAAAACTGATGGTTTGTATCCAGATTTCAGGAAAGAGCCAAGAAATCTTAGACTTGGACTCACCAGTGATGGAATGAATCCATATGGCACCTTAAGCACTCAACACAGTTCATGGCCAGTTCTGCTAGTAATTTACAATTTGCCTCCTTGGTTGTGCATGAAGCGAAAATACATGATGTTGTCTATGATGATATCAGGCCCAAGACAGCCAGAAAATGACATTGATGTTTATCTAAGTCCGTTGGTTGAAGACCTGAAAAAGTTGTGGGAGGAGGGGGTTGTAGTATTTGATGGATTTCGCAAGGAGACGTTTGAAATGCGTGCAATGCTTTTTTGTACCATTAATGACTTTCCAACATATGGGAATCTCAGCGGTTACAGTGTTAAGGGTCATCATGCATGCCCCATCTGTGAAGAAAACACAAGCTACATACAACTAAAACATGGAAGAAAAGCAATCTACAATAGGCATCGCCATTTTCTAACACCCACTCATCCTTACAAACGACTGAAAAAATCTTTTAATGGAAGTCAAGAGCATGATATTGCACCCATATCGTTGACTGGTGAGCAGGTATACCAGCGGGTTCAACACCTGAATACTGTATTTGGAAAGACCCAAAAGAAGGATAAAAGTAAGAGTTGCATATGGAAGAAGAGGTCCATTTTCTTTGATCTTCCGTATTGGTCTGATCTAGACGTTAGACATTGTATTGATGTTATGCATGTGGAGAAAAATGTATGTGACCGTGTGTCACAACGTGCGCTTCGCGGGCGAGCGAAGGCGAGGCTCACGGGTGTTCTTTCCAAAGGAGGAAAGATGCGCGGAGTCGCCACCAACGTTTATTTGTGGAAAATGTCGGAAAAACCGAAGGAAACCGGTCAAAATGAAAATTCTAAGTTCGGGAGTTATATTTACGTTTGAGGAAGGTATTAGCACCTCTCACGTTTGTCTCAAAGGACAACAACCTATTTTTTAGAATTGTGGAAATTGTGTTACCTTAACTTTTATTTCTTTTTATTTTTTGAGGTCGACAAAAGCGGAGCTTTTGCTCCTACGTACCCTCCATCAAAGAGGAAATCAGACCTACGTAGTTCTTTCTTTAGAGGTGACTCAAGCGATTATTTTACTTGAAAGGTGATCACTTAAAGGTGTTGGGCCTTTAAAAATGATCCATTTAACTTGGTAAGAAAAAGCTGAGATAAAACTTTCAAATCCTTTTTTAGTGATTTTTTGGTGGACGAGCTTGACTTGGCGAATTGATTTTAGCCTTAGTTTCGCTTTAGTTTATTTAGTCAATTCAATTAAGAATGAGAAATCCCAAAGAGAAAACGTCCGATTGATTTTTCCGCTTTATTTTACTAAAAGATATTTTTTATTATTATATTATTATTTTACCTCTTTTTTGATTTTCAACGTGGTTACGGCACGACCGAACGATCGGAATTCATTTTAACTGAAATTAACGGATGATACAATTCAAATGATCGGTGGAAATTTATTTTATTTTTAGATTAGGCGAGAAATGACTTAAATAAATGACTGAAGCACGTCAAAAGGGGATATAGAAAGCGAATGAAAACGAGAATAAAAATACATGAAACAAAATGTGGACCACCACGGGTACATAGGATGAATTGAAAAGCTCGGTTTGAGGTACTTACCCGTTGAAGACTGAAGAAAACGAAGAACGAACGATGAATGTTGAAGAACGGTCGAGAATTTTCGTGTAATTACTCACGGAAACGTTACGGAAGCGCCTCGGCTTGGATTTTCTTCACGGAAACAATTTTCCTCAGCAAATTTAAGAGAATACGAAGTGCCAAGAAGGCTGACCCCTTCTCTCTTCACTCCTCCCCCTATTTATAGCAAAATAGGGGAGGAGCTTGCCACCCAGCTCGCCCAGGCGAGCAAGGTTGCTTCCTCCAGAAGCAACAGCCTTCTGGAGGAAGAATCTGGAAGGCCCAAGTGGGCCTGATTGCTATTTGTACCCCCTTTTTACTAAATGCATCCCCCATTTACCTTTTTTGGTAATTCTTTTTCCGTAACGTTACAAAACTTTACGAATTTCGTAACGATACTTATTTTCCTTCTGCAAGGTTACGAATCTTCACGGATTATGTATTTACACTTTTTTAGCTTTCGAAGAAGTTACGAAAACTCACGGATTGCGAAAAACACCTCTTTTCGATTTCCTTCACATTACGGAATTTTCACGGATCGCGTAAGCCTTTTGATTTTCGGCACGTCTCGGGACTTCACATATTGTGCAACAAAGGGTGCCAAGTACCTCGAAGCGGCCAATCAAAGGTTGCATATCATCAAATAATAATCCCCGGACGAAATTAGGGTTTGACAGTTGACCCTCTTTACTTACCTCTCATCGGAGATAAGAGGAAAGCAAAGATAAGACACTGATTTCATCCGTTCTGCCCTTTCCGTGATGACGATTCTCGTCTCTACTCCTTCGTTTTTTGCTGTACAACACAAAACAAAATACAAACAACAACAAGAACAATGAATATAATATACATATACACATATACACATGTTTGGCGAAGGAACCGATCCGGAAAATAACAGAAAAACATATTTCCCAGTCACCAGAGGCTCCGCGCTTGATGACGGAGGACACATGAACAACGCTAGGCAATGACATTCATGGGGCTCTGAATAAAAGTGAAGAACGGAGAATTGGCGAACAGCGCTAGGCAATGACATTCACGGGGCTCCAGACTCGAAGGTGGAGGACACATGAACAGCGCTACGCAATGACATTCATGGGCTCCGAAAAAAGTGGAGAATGGAGGATTGCACTAGAGGGTCCACACTTAGGCAATCATGAAGCATAGCTCCAAACTCGAAGGTGGAGGACACATGAACAACGCTAGGCAATGACATTCATGGGGCTCCGAATAAAAGTGGAGAATGGAGAATTGGCGAACAGTGCTAGGCAATGACATTCGCGGGGCTCCAGACTCGAAGGTGGAGGACACACGAACAGCGCTAGGCAATGACATTCATGGGGCTCCGAAAAAAAAGTGGAGAATGGAGGATTGCACTAGAGGGTCCACACTTAGGCAATCATGAAGCATAGCTCCAAACTCTTTGGGTGGAGGATGCATGAACAGCGCTAGGCAATGACATTCATGGGGCTCCGAAAAAAAGTGGAGAATGGAGAATTGGCTAACAACGCTAGGCAATGACATTCGCGGGGGTCCAGACTCGAAGGTGGAGGACACATGAATAGCGCTAGGCAATGACATTCATGAGGCTCCGAAAAAAGTGGAGAATGGAGGATTGCACTAGAGGGTCCACACTTAGGCAATCATGAAGCATAGCTCTAAACTCGAAGGTGGAGGACACATGAACAGCGCTAGGCAATGACATTCATGGGGCTCCAAAAAAAGTGGAGAATGGAGGATTGCACTAGAGGGTCCACACTTAGGCAATCAAGAAGCATAGCTCCAAACTCGAAGGTGGAGGATGCATGAACAACGCTGGGCAATAACATTCATGGGGCTCCGAAAAAGTGGAGAATGGAGGATTGCACTAGAGGGTCCACACTTAGGCAATCATGAAGCATAGCTCCAAACTCTTTGGGTGGAGGATGCATGAACAGCGCTAGGGAATGACATTCATGGGGCTCCGAAAAAAAGTGGAGAATGGAGAATTGGCGAACAGCGCTAGGCAATGACATTCGCGGGGCTCCAGACTCGAAGGTGGAGGACACATGAACAGCGCTAGGCAATGACATTCATGGGGCTCCGAAAAAGTGGAGAATGGAGGATTGCACTAGAGGGTCCACACTTAGGCAATCATGAAGCATAGCTCCAAACTCTTTGGGTGGAAGATGCATGAACAGCGCTGGGCAATAACATTCATGGGGCTCCGAAAAAGTGCAGAATAGAGGATTGCACTAGAGGGTCCACACTTAGGCAATGACATTCATGGGGCTCCGAATAAAAGTGGGAGGATGGAGGATTGCACTAGAGGGTCCACACAAGGCAATCATGAAGCATAGCTCCAAACTCTTTGGGTGGAGGGTGCATGAACAGCGCTAGGCAATGACATTCATGGGGCTCCGAAAAAAAAGGGGAGAATGGAGGATTGCACTAGAGGGTCCACACTAGGCAATCATGAAGCATAGCTCCAAACTCGAAGGTGGAGGACACATGAACAACGCTAGGCAATGACATTCATGGGGCTCCGAATAAAAGTGGAGAATGGAGAATTGGCGAACAATGCTAGGCAATGACGTTCGCGGGGCTCCAGACTCGAAGGTGGAGGACACATGAACAGCGCCAGGCAATGACATTCATGGGGCTCCGAAAAAAGTGGTTTGTTGGTAGGACCGAACGGTCCACCGGGTTTTTCCACCTAAAAGGCAAACATGGTTTTTTCAAAGAAAAATAAATCATTCGCGAGAGCACCATATCTTAGAGAAACAATATACTTGTGCTAAGGGTAATCTTCCTTGTAATCGAGAATGAAGGGCAGGATGTCAACTTTTAGCTTTTAAATGAACATGCCGGGGAAACATCGGGCTATGTTGAAAAAAAATCACTCATAGTGTATAAAACTCACACAGGCAAGTGTTTTATCCTATTCCCAAACCATAACTGCACCACGACTCTAGTTTGCACACGACTTCCTATCGAATCAAAGATCAAACGTACGATCACGGACCAATAGGATTTTCTCGAGGGAAGTGTTTTTGGAGAGGAAGCCGGGTGTTTCGGTCTTTTTCTCTTTGTTCATGTGGGGTGGGATATCGCCAGTCGAGAATGGCAATCTGAAAGGAAGAGATACCAAAAATGGGTTTCCCTTTGCCGGCAGTCATTTACCTTGCCGAGAATTTATCTGATCTGAAGATTTTCCATTCCCTTTCTTTCATTGACCCAAAATTATTCTGTTTGCCTCCGCTCTTTTCCATTTTCACTTTCCTTTGACCTTCGATCGGGAATCTATCTTGGGTGTTCGAAAAACTTTTCACAGCATTTACCCTTCAAATGTGTACACATTTTTTTCAAAAACTGGTTAAGATCAGTAAAATCTTTCAAAGAAAAGTTGGAAATTATCTAGACAACTTTTTATTATTATTATTATTATTTTTAATTATTTTTTTGTTTTCTTGCTCACTTTCTTTTTGCTCTCTTTTTTCCCATGAGGTATTTTGCTACCTAAACATACATATATATATTTTGTGAAGTATATATATATATATTTGTGAGGTATGACTACCTTCCGAGCTTGTGCTTGTTTTATTTAAATTCCTAGGATCGTGAGCAACTAGGTGTGTCCTGCAATGACTTGAGAAACAAAGGTGATCAGATAACAAGCAGAGATTTAAAAGGTACTAGGTTGCCTCCTAGTAGCGCTTCTTTAACGTCTTGAGCTGGACGCTTGATGGCTTGTCGGTCACGGACCTAGTACTTTGCTTACCTTTGGCTCTGGACTTGGTTGCCTATTGCTCGGCCATGGGTCGTAAGCAACGCTCTAACCTTTTTGTGGATGAGCTGAGGTGAACTCTAGAGGTGATGGCGGTGCGTCTGTTGCCCGCTGCTGGCCATCCCCAGGCTGCTGTGGTGTTTCGCCCTGCGCCTGCCTGGAGACGCAGTACTTCTTGATGAAAGCTCGATTAGTAGGGGGCCTGATGCCCTTGCTAGAGGTGACAGGTACTCCGTAGAACTGACAGAGACCCGTAATTAGAGCTTGACAACTCCAAGACCCTGTTGGACTTCTTCGGGTCCACTGGGTGTCTTGCAGGCGCGATCCTTGCAAACAATAGATGAAATCAGAAATCAGTTGAGCGATGTGCATACTTACCTATGATGACGTGACCTTGCTGGGGGGAACGGGCACCCTGTAGGACTACAGAGGCCCGTAACCAGAGCTGGAAACCCCAGGGCCCTATTGGACTTCTCCGGGTCCACTGGGTGTCTTTGTAGGTGTGATTCCTGCAAACAATAGATGGTATCAAAAATCAATTGAACCATGTGCATACTTACCTATGTTATGACGGCACAGACCAACCGATACATCTGCAGGGGGAGATTGGCATTGTGGTCGCCGGGCAGAATGTTACTAAATAGCAACGTCATCCATATCCATGTAAAAGTGGTCATGTTGGTGCGCATGATCCACACTCGTCTTTTTGCAGCGGCACGGGTGAAATCTTGCCCCGGTATGCATAGTAGATGCGTGATAGCCTCCCTCTCTGGATGTGCTCGCACAGCTGGTCGCCCTCTAATATCAGGGGGTGGCCCAGGAACTGATAAAAGGAAACTACTGGCCCCTTAACCGGGAGCGCAAGTCTCGGTTAAGCATCTAAGGGCAAAGGACCTTATATTCTCCTAAGGTGTGGATATGGAGCACACTGAAAATGAGGACGCGTAGCCCTCTAAAGGCCAGGGCGTGCAGCCCTCTGCAGGCGAGGATGTGCAGTCCTCTGATGGCAAGGACATATAGTCCTCTAAAGGTGATAGGTACTAGTACCCAAGGGTCCACCTTTATGAGAAGCAAGAGATCGACTCATCGAGAGAGCCGGTCATCCAACAAGATTGGACATGAGATGTAGGAAATCTATGCAGTTAACATGATTTTTAGGGATACAGACGTATGCAACCTTTGTCGTGAAATTTGGTAATGGTGACCTCATATGAAACAATGCAATGCAATGGAAAGTTGTACAATGTTCATGACATTCTTTCCCTACTTTGTGATTTTGATTTTGATTTAATTTTTTTTTTTGGAAAACATAGATTGACTGTCCTTTTGAAAAAGGTGATAATTCATGCAACCTTATCCTATCTTTTGCAAATCTCTCCGGGAACTCCTCAGAGTGTATTCAGTCACTTGACCATTTTGGAGCAACGACAATGGAGCGGTTTGACGTTTAATCCATCTATTGAAATTCTAGGGCTTGTATCCCCTTTTTTTTCTTGTTTAAAAACCTCGACGGGTGAGAACTTTTGATCTGCCCCTATGTTCACTTGAGGCTCATGCACGATGCCCCTCATTGCCCCAGTGTAAGGCTTTGAGGTACCAATTGTTATCTTTCGTCATGACCTTGTAGCTGGGAACCTATTGGGTGAAAACTTCTAATCAGCCCCTAGGTTCGCTTGAGGTTTTTGCATGGTGCCTTTCGTTGCCCCAGTGTAGGGCTTAGAGGTACCAATTGTTGTCTTGTTTTCACAACCTCGTAGTGAGGAAGAATGAAAGAAGCAGTTGATTCTTGCAAAAAGAATTTTCCAAGGATGAGAAATATTTGAAGGATTTTTCAGTTGATGGATTAAGTCAAATGACTCCTATGTAGAAGCAAGATGTTTTGATGTCTTGATGATGCTAAAGGATCAAGTGCTTCTAAGTTTTATTCAAGACAAGAATCCAAGAAAATCAAGATATATGATCAAGTTGATCTCTAGAATCTTTAGGAAGAAGTTTCCAAATTGAAAAAACAAAAGGTTTGATCGAAGAATTCTATCACCTCAAATTGAGATTTTCTCTCTGGTAATCGATTACCGGCAGCTGAAAATGTTTATCACAGTCACTAGAAATTTGAATTCAAAATTTATAATGTGTAATTGATTACGCATGGATGGTAATTGATTACCAAAAGTTTATTGAACGTTTTAATTCAAATTTTAAAGCCTTTAATCGATTACACAAGTCTTGTAATTGATTACCAGAGGGGATTTTCAGAAAATAATTTCCAAGTCACATCTATTCAGATGACAATAAAAGGTGACTTGGAAACACGAATTTAAAGAGACTTTTCTTTGCCCAAACAGTTTTATCCTCTCAAAAGATTAAGAGTTTTTCTAAACTGAAATGTCTTTATCCTCTCAAAAGGATTCCTTGGTCAACCACTTGCATATTCAATAAGGAATTTTGATTGATCTTCATTATACAATCTATCTCTTTTAAGAGAGATTTCTTCTTCTCTTCTTCTTATTTCTGAAAAGGGATTAAGAGACCGTGGGTCTCTTGTTGTAGAGGATTCATGAACACAAGGGAAGGGTTGTCCCTGTATGGTTCAGACTTTGTAAAAAGAGTTTTACAAAGAGAATGGAAAATCTCAAGTGGGTTGCTTGAGGACTGGACGTGGGCACGGGAAGTGGCGGAACTAGTATAAATCAAGTTTGCATTCCTCTCTTCCCTTAAACTTCTTTTATTTATTGCTATTTATCTTTTGCCTTAAAGAACTTTATTTTGAATTGTCTTTTGAGTTATTCATGTTTTAAGGGTGCATTGTTAATCCGAAAAGAGAGAGTGAAAGTTTAATTGGGGAATAGTCTTCGTATCTTAATCAACCCCCCCCTCTTAAGATAACTGAGGCCATTTGTCCAACATCCTATTCTTGATAACTCACTTCTCTCTAAAAAGACAAACTTTCCGGAATGATAAAATGAGGTCACATGAACGTCTTGAAAACACAGCCAATCAAATGCTTTTTTTTTCTTTTTCTTTTTGAACCTTTTTTTTATTTTAATTTTTTATTTTGAAACTTATTGGTTTTGAACTTTATTTGTTGTTTTACGGCAGCCCCACCAACGCGCAAGACGAGTAATCTCTGATTGAACGGTCTTGGAAGTCCAAACTCAGGAGCACAGGTCGCTTGAGCAAACAGACCAATGGCTTGCACCCACTTCCGGTGAAAGTTGAAAATCCTGATGAGTCATTAGAGATATCTAACAACAGCTTTCAAAATTGCCCCATGTGTGGCATCTCTTGTCAATGTCAGGATTTACACGCGATTCTCCTCAAATTTCAGCCAGCCCATATCAATTAGACCTTGCACCTTATGCTTCAGAGCCCTACAATGCTCAATGGAACGCCCCGGGGCTTCTCCTTGACAAGTACACGTTGCGTTCGAGTCGTATTCTAGGAGAAATGGAGGTTGATGAACCTTGGCTAGGGTTATGGCTACCATTGAATTATCAAGTAGATATGGGAGCAAGTCAGCATAGGACACTGGAATTGGGGTGAATTCTACAGGCTTTCTCGCTGCAAAATTCATTTCTTGGTTGGTGTTTTGGTTTATGCTAAAGGTGGTGGTTGTAATTGGAAGTGCGGTAGGTAGGCTTTGTGGTTGATTTTAGGGATGGCCTTTGTGGATAACTGGGCGGTGGGTAAGGAGAAGGTTTGTTATTGGCTGAGTAATGACATTGTTGGGTTGGTGGAAAACTTGGCTGTATAGGAATGACAGTCGCAGCACGGGCTTCTCCTTCATCCTCACCCTCTTCATTTGCCCCAGCTTTTTTTTTGCATTTATCAAAGCAAGATGATCAGATTTGCCTCTTTTTAGACCCACTTCGATCATTTCGCCGGCGAAGACCAAATCCGCAAAGCTTGAAGGTGTGTAACCCACCATTTTCCATAGTAAAATACTGGTAATGTGTCTACTATTATTGTCATCATTTTTTTCTCCGTCATTGAGGTGCCACTTGAGCTGCCAGGTCTCTCCACCTTTGGGCGTATTCTTTTGAAGGATTGTGCCCCCTTTTTGCACATGTTTTGTAGTTGCATCCTATCTGAAGCCATTATACTGACACTGCCTAACGAAGGCAACCATTAGGTCCTTCCAAGAATGGACTCGGGAAGGTTCCAAGTGAGTGTACCAAGTAACAGCTACCCCAGTAAGACTTTCTTGGAAGGAATGTATCAGCAATTCCTCATCTTTTGCATATGCCCCAATCTTCTGATAATACATCTTTAGATGGTTCTCGGGGCAAGTAGTCCCCTTGTACTTGTCAAAGTCCAGCACCTTGAACTTGGGAGGGATGATGATATTGGGTACTAGGAACAACTCTTCTAGGTTAGCAAAGGCATAATCTCTACCTCCTTCAATGACCCTGAGCCTTTCCTCTAGATGATCCAACTTTCCCATTTCTACCATAGCATGAGGGTTTTTACTTGTCGTGGAATGCAAGAGGTGTAGTTGTGGGTGATACTGAGGGCCCTCCAAAGGGTTTTGTAGGGGTATACCAACAATTGCCTGCCCTTCAGTGGCATATCCGAGGCAAGGCTCGAAGTCGGCTAGATTTTGGTGGGGCATTTCATGTGTCTTACCCATGGGTTGAGAGACATGTGCATGATCAGATTGAGGTTGTTGGCTCTCAACGAGTATAGGAGTGGCGCTATTGACATTCTCATTGGGAGTGTACGCCACACTGGGTGGCGTATAGTTGAGAGGCAAGCCATATGGCGGGAAAGCGTGCTCGTTTTGAATTTGCACATCATGGGGGCCGCCCGTACTTCCCAAATCTTTGCCTACCATATCTGAGGTTGGATGATTCATTTGGTTGATGTCGAATGGGGACGTCGGGTTCACCTTAGCAACAACGCTGGTAGCGGCAATTGCAACCGCATTAGCTTCCATTATCTTTTTCACGCTAATCATGGCCTCCATCATTGCGGCCATTTGCTCTTTCATGGCCTCCATGTCGGCCTCCATCTACTCTTGTACCTCCTCCGCTTTACCCATTACTCTAGCTCTAGCACAGGTTCGGCGAGGGCACCGTAAAGCATGCTCTTTTTTTTCTTTTTTATAACAATGATTAGGTTCTCTTTTTCTTTTCAAGTAAAGAATGCAATGAGCAATGCAACCAATGAACAACATGGATGTATGCGAATGATGCACAATTGAAGTATTGCGAATTTTTACACTGGATATGGGGTTGAATCAATTTAGATTTTCAACATGGTCCATGACATCTTCGTCAAGGTGAAACTGGAAGTAACAGGGACATCAGCATCCCTAAATGTGTTTGGCAGTAGACGAAGCAGTGATGTAACACGATCTTTTGCCCCATTTTTTTTCAAGATGGTTACTTCCATACTTCAACTTGACTCGATGAACCTTTTCGTAAAAGCACGAGCTTGGTTCAACCCCATAACCCAGGAAATGGCAATTTTGATCGCCAATACTTCATCAACAATTCATAGGGATGAAAGACTCGGGAATATGCATGCAATGTATGGAAAATGTAATTATGAGATTGAGATGCCCGAAGAAACATCCTTTCTTAGTTAAACATGCATTAGGTACCATGTTCAATCATTTTGTTTTTAAGTGAAATGGGTTTATGATCCCAACATGGTTGGCTCATGGTACCGAATATATGCAACTAAGAATGCAGCGTGAATTTTCGTGCTTCCCCTTTTTTGTTTTTGTTTTGTAGAGGAAAATACAAGGATCATGTATGAGAAAACAAAAAGTATGTTGAACGCATATGCATGATGATGCAATGACTCATGCAAAATGGGAATGTGATGTGACATCTTGGAAATTTTTACCCGGAATTTTTGAAAACGATGTATTTTGAATATATATATATATATAAGTATTATTCAGTGTATATGCATATATGTTCTTGGTAGAAGTAGGAATAGTGGGGGCAAGATACGCGGGTTAGGCTAATTAAGGAAGAGAAATCCATAACTGAAAGGTTATAGGTTAATTCTTAATTAATTAGTCTAAAAATCATCGTTTTGCGTGCGACTTAAAATTTAACAAAACCAACCTCTGAACCACGCTCGGGGTTTCATTCTGAGCTTTTTGATATATATATATTGCCTACTTTCGAAAACTGGCCCCGACGGGTGCAGAGAAACGCGAGGGACTGGAACCAGAGAAACGGCACGCAAACTGAGGCAGGACTTTAGCGTTTCAAAGGTCAAATTTTTCTCACTTCCTATGGCTGTGTATGGGTCACATCAAAAGAAAAGTGGGCCCTTTTTGGCTCCACTCAAATGGAGACATGTGGCATAGCTTAAAATAAAATAATAAGAAAAGAGAAAAGCCTTTCTTTTAAACTAAAAAGCTGTATTCTCTCTCCTTACTCAGCCCCAAAATTTCAGAAGCCTTTTCCCTCTCTCTCTCACGTTTCCATTCTCTTCTTCTTCCTCCACCATTGAAGCTCCAACAAAGCTCCAACCTTTGGTCATCATTTCTGCTCCAAATCGCGAAAGGAAGGCATTTTCGGAGTCGTGAAGCGCATCTCTACGTGTGGGACCACGAAATTTCAGGTTTGGGTAGACTTCTTTCTCACTTGATTTTCGTGGGTATTGGGTTTTGGGAGATATAATGGGTAGTTTTGCTAGGTTTCTGCTTCATGATAGTTATTTGTGAAGAAATTTGTTGAAAGCATGTTGAACTTGCCATGTTTGGATGGGTTAAGCTTACCCATTCAGTTTTAGGGTTTTTATGATGATGCTTGTGATGTTTATGTGCTGAAATTGCTTATGGAAAACTGTTAGAGATGAAGGGTAGAGTTAACCTAGGGTTAGAAAGTGAGAATATGGTGTTATGAGTGGAAAAAGAGTGAGGTTTTTGAGAGTTGGAAGGCCAAATCTGGATTTAGTGGTATTTGGAGGTTAAAGTGAGTTAATCCTAGTTTAAAATGTCATTTAGGACTTATGAGGAAGCTTGGGTTGTGCAAGAGAGAAAAACAAATGACCAAAGTGAACAAAGAGCCATTTCTAGGGTAAAATTGGGTGTTGAGGAGTCAAATTTTGATTCGGTGGAATTTTAGGTGTAAATCCAGTTTGAGAAAGTTTAGATTGATGTTATAGACTTGTGTGAGGTGAGAGTTTGCTCCAAATTTACCTCATTCTCAATTTCACTTCTCAAACCTTGAAAATCCATTAAATTGAGGGGTTTCGGATACCTAGATTTTATGTTGCTTTGGTTTGAAGCTTGTCCTTGGTTTAGACATGATTGGTACATGATTTGGGACTTGTAGGATTCAATTTGGGCAAAATTGGATGAGGGAAAGAGTGGTTTTCGAAATTTGCACTTTATGCAGAATTTTGCTGTTGAAATGTGCAGCAGAATTTTGTATAAGTGCAGAAAAATGCTTGTGTATGGCTGGTTGTGAAAAAGGGTAGTACATATGGGGTTCTGGACATTTTCTAGCAGATCCCAACGGTCCAAATGTAGACTTATGTACTAGAGACTTCCAGTCAAATTTTCGAGTCGATCCAACGGTTAACGAACTGGAACGAAGAGAATGTTACTGGGGAAATTGAATGTGAAAAGCTGTGATGTTGGTTTGTGTTTTGGGCAGAGTTTTCTGCCTTTGCCCTGTTTTCTTGGCTGTGTTAGTTTGTGATGATCGAATGTTGAATTACTTGGATGTCATGGAAGCTTGGTAGGATTGATGGGGACCCGGCGTTGAGAGGAACGAGGATAAGGGCTACGTGGGAGTACGTGAGCTCAGTTGGAGGTGGGCAACAGAGGATGGTGGGTTATACGTGATTTGTGGATGTGGAGAATCGTTTTGCACCATCGCCCGACCGCCACCTAGTACCACATGTGATGGGTACCCCATAATCCTACAAGCTTGAAATGAGGAAGTGTGGAAGGGTGAGACTTCCTTCTTTTATTGTTGACCACAGAGTGGTACCTGGAGATATGTCGCGGGGGTCAGGAGACCTTGGGGACATCAGGTGGGCTGCTATTGCCCAAAACCAAGCTTGACCAATCCCGACCCAACCCGGGCATAGTCAGTCAGTGAGAACCTGTGATGTACCTAAGCAGGCGAGCTCCTGGCAGTCAACAGATAAAAGGAACAAAGACCACAAAGCAAGGAGGCTTGTGTGGTGGCTGGCTGGCTGTGAATCTTGTGTGATATATGGGTTATGGCCTCTGGTAATCGATTACTAAGGGTGGGTAATCGATTACAAGGCTTAAAAATGAAGACAGGAGGCTAAGATGGTCTCTGGTAATCGATTACCAAGGGGTGTAATCGATTACCAGGCTTGAAAACGAGGTCAGGAAGCTAGGAGAGCTTCTGGTAATCGATTACCAAGGGGTGTAATCGATTACCAGGCTTAAAAAGGGAATTGGAAGGTTGTGGAGGCCTCTGGTAATCGATTACCAGTCTGTGTAATCGATTACACAGAGGAATGGGTCACTGGTAATCGATTACCAGGTATGTGTAATCGATTACACAGTGCCTTTTTCAGGTTTCCATGTCCTGAAGCTTTGTGATTCGAGTGTGGCCTCTGGTAATCGATTACCAAGGCTGTGTAATTGATTACCAGAGATGAAAAGCCTAGAGATACCCTTTTTACTTGCATGTAGTGTTATGGGACGCATTGTGTTGCTACGTAGTTAGATATCGCGTGAAAGAGTCTACCCCTTTCTTTTCTTTCTTGTAGATCGTGATGGCGGCGCAGCTAATCCATGATCGAGTGGAGATGGAGTGCCTAGAGGGAGCTTGGGAGACCCTCGAAGGCAACACGAGGTGCCGATTTCGGGGCACGATTCGATTTACGGCTACTTCATTGGTGCATCCAGATGAACCCGCGCGCACGCTTCAGCGCACTGTAGAGTGGATACTACCCACGCCTACACCATACCGTCTAGTGGAGCTAGTCCACATGATTGAGGTGACGTCATCCGAGGAAGACCCTGAGGAGGGTCTCGAGGAGCTACCTCCTGAGCCTGCTGTGGATGCTCTTGACTTTCTAGAGGGTGATGAGGACCCACTCCCTGAGGTGGATTCTTCTGAGGACGTCATGTCGGCATCTGAGGCAAACTCTACGGAGGATAGTGGTCCGGGAGAGATGGCGATCAGTGGAGGCTCTTCATCATAGTAGACAGCTCATTGGATTAGTTTTGTATACTTTTGAGGGTGGGTGTATCTAGGACTGACTGTTAGGTTTACTCTTTTGTTTTTGTATGGGTAGACCTATTGTATAGGAATTTGATGATTGTATACATGTGGCTGAAGCCACCACTGTGGACGCCTTTGCTCTGGATGACACTATGTATTTTGTAAAACTCCCATATTTTGGACAGCTTTTAGATGATGAATGTACTCATGTTTAATCTTGTTAATTGGAAAGAAAGCAGTAGCAAACTTTCTTTGCAAAAGAGTTTACCGACCGTATTTTATTTTACTATTTTCACGTGACGACCTAAAGTAATTGCTGGTATACTCTGCCTTTTTAAACAGCAAAATAGTTTAGAGAGTACGAGCGGTAAGAAAGAAATGACTCCGAATAGAGTTGTGAACTGGCCATTCAGGACTCTATAGTGAGGATTTTCCTTCTGAACCTAATTATTGTGAAAAGAGAAAGAAATGAAAAAGAAAAAGAAGAAAAAAAAGATTACCATGGTTTTTGTTATTTAAATCATTACTATTAAACAAGTCATTATTTTAGGGACGCCACATGTGATAACGGACAAATGCAGGAACAATATGTTCATTATGATGCTGAAGAGATGTTTATGCGGTGCATGATAAGAATGCATTTACGGACACGAGAGCCCGGAAAATCATCTCTCCTTACTGCGCATTCGGGGGCGCAGTGCCCCATGTGTGCAGTTAAGAAGATGATATGGATCTTTCGACTTCCCACGACAAAAGACGAGACCCACATACAACGCATGTGTGACAACATGATGCAGATGCGCAAAAGCGCAACAGGGGGATGCACCGAGTACGACAATATCCATAAATAATCGTACAACAAAGGCGTACATGACATTTAGGTCTACATGCATGGCAATGTTAAAAATGGCGCGCAGCGTGTTTGCTCCGTGCCCCTATTTTAGGGACCTATAGGACAATATCTAGGGGTCTCTAATAACTACTCCCCAACAATTCATAACTCACACGGCTATTTTCTAGAGGTATCATCACTCAAGATAATAATATTGTGGCGGTATGGAATACCAGCGACAACACATTATAAAGAGAGAAAGCTCTAGACGAGGTTTCACTATTATCAAGCAAGTCGGAGACCTAGCATGATAATAGATTCACCTCCACTCCTTAAATTCCCATGAACCCGGGTATAAGGCCCCTTTTTTACTCAAACCCGTGGGTGCTTAGAATGCAGTGTAAAGAATGCGAAATAGACAACAGTTATTTACATTTTACACCGTTCAACAAATGCACACACAAAGTTTCACAAATCCACAATTCCTTAAAATAGGCCTAACTCACATAAAGGTCCCCAGTGGAGTCGCCAACTGTCGCAACGTGCCCTTCGCGGGCGAGCGAAGGCGAGGCTCACGGGTGCACTTTCCAAAGGAGGAAAGATGCGTGGAGTCGCCACCAACGTTTATTTGTGGAAAACGTCGGAAAAACCGAAGGAAACCGGTCAAAATGAAAATTCTAAGTTCGGGAGTTATATTTACGTTTGAGGAAGGTATTAGCACCTCTCACGTTTGTCTCAAAGGACAACAGCCTATTTTTTAGAATTGTGGAAATTGTGTTACCTTAACTTTTATTTCTTTTTATTTTTTGAGGTCGACAAAAGCGGAGCTTTTGCTCCTACGCACCCTCCATCAAAGAGGAAATCAGACCTACATAGTTCTTTCTTTAGAGGTGAATCAAGCGATTCTTTTACTTGAAAGGTGACCACTTAAAGGTGTTGGGCCTTTAAAAATGATCCATTTAACTTGGTAAGAAAAAGCTGAGATAAAATTTCAAATCCTTTTTTAGTGATTTTTTCGTGGACGCGCTTGACTTGGCGAATTGATTTTAGCCTTAGTTTCGCTTTAGTTTATTTAGTCAATTCAATTAAGAATGAGAAATCCCAAAGAGAAAACGTCCGATTGATTTTTCCGCTTAATTTTACTAAAATATATTTTTATTATTATATTATTATTTTACCTCTTTTTTGATTTTCAACTTGGTTACGGCACGACCGAACAGTCGGAATTCATTTAAATCGAAATTAACGGATGATACAATTCAAATGATCGGTGGAAATTTATTTTATTTTTAGATTAGGCGAGAAATGACTTCAATAAATGACTGAAGCACGTCAAAAGGGGGTATAGAAAGCGAATGAAAACGAGAATAAAAATACATGAAACAAAATGTGGACCACCACTGGTACATAGGATGAATTGAAAAGCTCGGTTTGAGGTATTTACCCGTTGAAGACTGAAGAAAACGAAGAACGAACGATGAATGTTGAAGAACAGTCGAGAATCTTCGCGTAATTACTCACGGAAATGTTACGGAAGCGCCTAGGCTTGGATTTTCTTCACGGAAACTATTTTCCTCAACAAATTTAAGAGAATACGAAGTGCCAAGAAGGCTAACCCCTTCTCCTTTCACTCCTCCCCCTATTTATAGCAAAATAGGGGAGGAGCTTGCCACCCAGCTCGCCCAGGCGAGCAAGGTTGCTTTCTCTAGAAGCAACAGCCTTCTGGAGGAAGAATCTGGAAGGCCCAATTGGGCCTGATTGCTATTTGTACCCCCTTTTTACTAAATGCACCCCCTTTACCTTTTTTGGTAATTCTTTTTCCGTAACGTTACGAAACTTTACGAATTTCGTAACGATACTTATTTTCCTTCCGCAAGGTTACGAATCTTCACGGATTATGTATTTACTCTTTTTTAGCTTTCGAAGAAGTTACGAAAACTCACAGATTGCGAAAAACACCTCCTTTCGATTTCCGTCATATTACGTAATTTTCACGGATCGCGTAAGCCTTTTGATTTTCGGCACGTCTCGGGACTTCACATATTGTGCAACAAAGGGTGCCAAGTACCTCGAAGCGGCCAATCAAAGGTTGTATATCATCAAATAATAATTCCCGGACGAAATTAGGGTATGACACCGTGTTATTGGGACGCTTCTTAACATTCAAGGCAAGACAAAGGATGGCTTGAATACCCGTCAAGATCTAGCTGATATGGGAATACGATCACAGTTGCATCCAAGGTCTGATGGGAAGAAAATTTACTTGCCCCCAGCTTGCAATACTTTGTCCAAAAAGGAGAAGATAAGTTTTTGTCAGTGACTTCGTCGGGTGAAGGTTCCACAAGGATACTCTTCAAATATAAAGAGCCTTGTGCAGTTGAAGGAGCTTAAGCTTGTACGGTTAAAGTCTCACGATTGTCACGTGCTCATGCAACAATTGTTAGCCGTGGCTATACGAGACATCTTGCCAAACAAAGTCAGGTTAGCCATAACTCGCCTGTGCTTTTTCTTCCATGCTATATGTAGCAAAGTCATTGATCATGTGAAGTTTGATGAGCTGGAAAATGAGGCTGCAATTATACTGTGCCAGTTGGTGATGTATTTTCCCCCTGCTTTCTTTGACATCATGATTCACTTGATTGTGCATCTAGTCAGAGAAATCAAATGTTGTGGTCCTGTTTATCTACGGTGGATGTACCCAGTTGAGCGATACATGAAGATCTTAAAAGGGTATACAAAAAATCTATATCATCCAGAAGCATCTATTGTTGAGAGGTACATTGCAGAAGAAGCCATTGAATTTTGTTCAGAATACATTGAGAAGGCTAAACCTGTTGGCCTTCTTGAGTCTCGGCATGATGACAGGGTGGGTGGTAAGGGTTCAAGAGGACTGCATGTGATGACTCCAAGTCTAGAAGATTTGTTACAAGCTCACTTGTATGTCTTGAACAACAGTAATGAAGTTTTTCCATACATACTTAAGCATGAAGCTTTAGTCAAACAGAATAATCAAAAAATGTCAAAGAATTGGGTGTTGAAAAAGCATAACAAGACTTTTTGTGATTGGTTTAAAGATTCAATCTTTGCAGATGACAATGCTTCTGAAACATTAAGAAAGCTAGCAAATGGGCCTAAAGGAAATGTTATAACTTGGCAAGGATACGACATAAACAAGTATTCATTTTACACAAAAGCACAAGATGACAAAAGTATAATGCAGAACAGCGGGGTCACCCTAAGGGCTGAATGTCAACACTTCGCAACTGTGAATGATGCCAATCCCTGTGTAGCGTCCATCCCTTACTTTGGGTTCATTGATGAAATTTGGGAGCTTAACTATGAGAAATTTACTGTATGTGTTTTTAAATGTAAATGGGTTGACAGCAACACGGGTGTGCGCACCGATGATATAGGATATACGTTGTTAGACCTAAAGAAACTTGGTTACCATGATCACCCTTTCATCATGGCAGAACAAGCTAGACAAGTATTTTACGTGCAAGACCCTTGTGATGAAAGGTGGTGCATGGTTCTCAAGGCAAAACAATTGGCGTCAATGTAGAAGATGATGATTCATACATGGATACCAATGTTAGCCCTTTGACCGCACAAATCACTCCTAACGTTGTTGGAGAAGAAGAAACTGACGACGTTCATGCTAATCGCAATGATCATGATGAAGGAGAATTGATTAACATCGTCTAATGTAATTTTCTATTTATATATTTGATTTTGCTACATTCATTTACATAAGTCATATAGTTGTTTTTTCGTAATGTTTACTAAATTGAGTGTACTCAAACAAATCATATATGATTGCTTATTATATCATTGGTTTACTAATTGCATTAATGAAAACATGCATATATTTGATGAAAGCTTTGAAAATGGAACTTATGCCATTTCATCTTTTTGTATTCAGTGGATCTCATCAATTGTTTTCTGAAGAGAGAGAGCTCACGAAAGCAAGTAAGTGACAGCTACACTTTTTTCCATTGCTTTAAATTATATCTTCGCCAGTGATGCAAAATTTATGTATAACTTTGTCTTGTTATTTATGGATGGTTTACTGAAGAGGGAGTGAAATCAAGCATAATTCATCAGTGTTATAATAAAATATGAAAAATTTTGTCATATTTGTATCTTGCAAGTTTCCCAATTTTCCTTTAATCTATATTCTAATGGGTTGGGATAGTCAAAGTATTAAGTGTATTTAACATGCATTGAAGTTGGTTTCTGGTAGATGTAGAAAATGATGTTTATAATACCCTTCCTGCCCTCAGTAAAAAACTTGAGGCATTAGTTTTTACACATCTAGATGACATCCTTAGGACTTCATACAACTCATGTTTGTCGCCAGTTTCATGATCCACCACCCTTACCTTCTCTGGCTTCTCACGTCTATTATTGTTAAACCCATATTTATGCTCTCCTCCCTTCATGTCTTGTTTTATCACAACTTTAGTCGAATCTCGTATCTTCTCTTGGCTTCTTGGCAAAAAAGAAACACTCCTCGCATTTGTTCCTATGCCACAACAATGCTCTTCTCCTTCATGGTCATCAAGAATCATGCAGTCGTCGGTATCAGCATTATTATTTTTCTCACTTATCTTGACCACAGTTGAATCTCTTGTCTTATTCTCCAATCACACACTTTGATGGCCTCAATCTCTTTTCTTCATATGTTCTAGTGCTTCAGCTTCAGAATGCATAGAGCAATCTGAACTTTCCCAATGATCACCAAAGGCTTCTGCATTAGCATTGACACTCTCCACCCTCCTTGGTTTATGCTTCTGTGTTGCATAAATCTCATATTTATTAGAGGTTGCAGCAGCACAGAAGCATAAAGCAAAGTGGGTGGTGAGTGTCAATGCGGATGCAGAAGCCTTTGGTGATCACCTGGAAAGTTCATATTGCTCTATGCATTCTGAAGCTGAAGCACTAGATCATATGAAGAAAAGAGATTGAGGCCATCAAAGTGTGTCATTGGAGAATAAGACAGGAGATTCAACTGTGGTCAAGATAAGTGAGAAAAATAATAATGCTGATGCCGGCGACTGCATGATTCTTGATGACTATGAAGGAGAAGAGCATTATTGTGGCAAAGGAACAAATGTGAGGAGTGTTTCTTTTTTGCCAAGAAGCCAAGAGAAGATACGAGATTCGGCTAAAGTTGTGATAAAACAAGACATGAAGGGAGGAGAGCATAAATATGGGTTTAACAACAATAAACGTGAGAAGCCAGAGAAGGTAAGGGTGGTGGATGATGAAACTGGCGACAAACATGAGCTGTATGAAGTCCTAAGGATGCCATCTAGATGTGTATGAAGTCGGAGGTTTTGGTTTTTGTATAGGCAATTAGTTATATTTTTTAAGGACTGATTTGACATTAAATTGTAAAATTTAGAAACTAATTTATTTCTCAGACTAATTTATCATTTTCCACGTATTCAAAAATTAAATTAAAACTTTTTGCATCTTTCAAAAATTAATTTATTTCTCAGACACTTTATTTACCCTTTAAAATTACCATCATAACTTCATTGTAACTTTGAAACTATAAAAACTTTTGTAACAAAAAAAAAAATTAAAAACTTTATTTAAAAATTGGTGAAAGTATAGACTATAGAGTCCTTCCTGCACATTAATTTAAACTAGAGATCGTACTGAATTTTAATTAAATGTTGAGATGTGGCAAACTATGAATTGAATCCTCCTTGAACTTGTAGGACACAATATGGACCTACCTCTTTAGACATGCATTTAATGGTTATAAAAAATTCCGACAGTATTTAAGGAATACAGCATATGCAGACAATCAATCATCTTTAAGTTAATTCTATCAAAACCACCATTGCTATGTATTCATTACAAGGATGGTAACCATGTTGAGAGAAATTGTTAGGAATTAATACCCTTCAGCCATTAAGCAAAACATAATGATCCCCCAGTACATCATCTCAGAAGCAATTGTTTTCATCTTCAGCCATTAAGAGACAATAAAGATAAATAACAGAGTGAACCATGTTTGATTAAGAGTGACAGGCAATGAAGCACATAGACTTCAGGATAATTTCAGGAGACCTATAAATATGTTTAACATAGACACACCTTTTCTTTTCCTTCAACCATGATAACTTTGAATGGATGCCAATCTGGGTCCTTTAGATATTCTTTCCACAATGAACACAGTTCTGAAGCTCTCTCTTCAGCATCCTCCTCATTATATCTTTGCTTCATTGCTTCAAGGAATGGTCTAGTATCAAGTTCCCCCATTCTCTTGAAACGAATATTTCCATGAGATTGTAACTCTTTAATGGCCTGCAAGTGAGAAAAGAAGATTACTAATAAATCTTGAAAGCAATATTAGACAGTTAAAAAGTCCAACAAAGCTTTAAAAATTGCAACAACAAGAAAAATCAGTACATAACACCCATGATAAAAGTAATGAAAATATAGGTAGAGAATATCCACACAATCATAGTTAGGACTCGTCTGGATAATCAAATGAACCATTAAAAACATTTAAATTTTATTCAAATCACTTTGCTACCTAGCTATGAATCATAAAAGGAAAAAGTGCAATGCTCTATAAAAATGTAAATTCATAACTTATAACTTATGAGACCATGTGTGCATCAATTCATAAAACACTTTAAATGGGCAAGTAAAATCATCATAAAAACACTACCAGCCCTTGACCCAAGTGAAAGAATAGTTACACTCGACTGAACCTCATTGAGATGCTCTAGCAAATTCATTTGAAGAATTAGGAGGAACATATATTTGAAAAAAAAATGCTTACATCAACCAATGCTTGTCGAGCTTCCTGCAACTCATCATTACTCTCACGCTTTTTAATGATTAGTGTTTGGTTCAATGCATCTAAGTCTTGAAGTGACTGCTCCTTGTCCCTTAAATTCTTTTGTAGTGTATCTACCTTATTCAGAATTTCTGCATCTTTGTCATCTTCCATGTGCTTCAGCACAGTTAATGAACCTTTTAATTGCTGAATCTCCAACTCCAGCTCTTGTTTCATATCAACTTGTTTTTGAAGCTGAATGATTTTAGCATGGAGTTGTTCTTTTTGCCTCTGTATAAAATATAAATAGCATTAATACTTATACTATGTCATTCTGGTGCTGATGAGGACACTTTTGGTTACTAACAAAGCAAAAAATGGGCAACACACCTTTTGATCTTCAGCCAGTTTCATAACATTTTCATCAGCTTTCATTTGCTCTAAAGCAGCCATCTGAAGAGAGGTATTTTTCGATGCATTCTGCAAAAACAATAAATGTCAGCAGTGTTAAAAAAAACCTTCCACAAGCTTAATGAGCAGATTATAATTTTAAATGATTTTAAAGACTCGGAAAAAACAGATTATGTAAAAAAAAATTGATTTACAGTCCTTAAGCAAAATCCTTAATGAGAGTAAACAGAATTATGGAAAAACGAAAAAACCAATGGCATGAAATGCTTTGGAATACAACTCTAGATTGATCACACTCTTGTCCCTTCTCACTCCCCCAAATTTCCATTTTCATCCCAGAAATTAACGTGTTTTGGATTCATGACCTTCAACAGCGTACACCTTAAATATGTAACTTACTTGTTCTTCTTTCCATCTTTTTCTGCCTCTTGTTTGAATTGCATGTACTGTTCAAGCAATTCCATCGTAATCCTCTACTTCTGCTCGTCTTCCAACAACCTCATTGCCTCAGTTTCATGTTTTTCCTCTGGGTTTGCTTTCTTGATCTGCACCAAGCCATCAATACATAAAAAACATTGAGCTTAAACCAACAAAATAAAGAGAGAAAATAAGAAAAATTGAATGGATTATCCCAAATGATTTCCTGTTTTTTTAAGTTCATTCCATTGGTCTTTCCTGTGCCTGTAAACCAATATCCAGGTTTTCTATCCATCTCCTCCTGAAATCTGAAAATTACATGTTATTGGCAAAGATAAAAACCAGTCCAGGGCCAACACATAACATATTAAGCCTTTTAGAAGAGTTAGTTCTTGTTATTGTCCAGTGACAGAAAATTTAACAATTTCTAAGGATGAAATCATAAAAAATGACATCATTTCATAACCTATCTATTATGCAACTCACCCAGTCAGAAGTAGAAGGAAGGACTAATTCATACAAGGAATGCAAAGCACCATATTTAGTCTAATAATGTATATAAAAGTATCTAATTTTAAAGTAAATGTCACCTGAGCTATATATTCTGCAAGCCCACCTTTATTTTGTGAATAGGAGTAGAACAAAATCTCCCAAATAAATATTCCAATTTATACTGAGTTGTTGATAGTGTAGCTATCCTTGCAAACAATTTGTCTCACGCATGGGTTGCAGCTTAACATCTTCTATGTTTGGAATTGTCAAGCAAAAGAAATGTTCAAGCTTGCATGCTTTGTTATTTCAAAATCATAATAGTAGCAGGTTTGATATCTCTTCATCATTTGAAAAGTTTGGAGCAACAGGTAGTGTGGAAGAAGACTAAGAATATCTATCTTTCCAAAATCTTGGAGGGCAATTAGGCATTTGTTCTGGATTTTATTCACGATCCTGACATGTAAGTGTATCGTGTTTGAGCTCCAATTATAAGTTCAACAAGTTTTGCTGTAACATTCATTAGAAAAATAGATCAGATGCTTAGAGTAATTTATGAAGCTGAAATGATGATGAAAAGAAGGTAAGGCACTAAAAGGGAAACAAATAAGTATTAAGCTCACCTGTGAGAAATCCTATGACAGGAATAGGCTCCAAAACTTTCTCCGTGCTTTCAATTCTTTGCCTAAAATGTTATTGATATTTTAGTGTCATTTTTTCTCCAACTTTGAAGGAGCAATTTGCAAAAATGTGAAGTGTTACAAAATGATAAAGAAAGGGAAAAAATGGGAACAAAATGTACATCATTGCTACCTAGTATACTTGCTGAAAAATGGATCTCTCATTAGGTAAAGAACAAATAGTAGCTTTCGCCGTTTAACCTGAAGCAAAACTATTTAAGCATTAACTCTTTAGTGGGTGGAACATTACTAGGAAATAAGACAGTTCTGAACGTAGTATTAATGGCCAACATTCAATGGAGAAGACCATTAAGCCCAGTGCATCTTATGTTGTATGGCTTTTCAGTCTATAGAAACATAAACCTCATCCTTTTCTGGGGCAGACAGATGAAACATTCGGTCCTTCCCACCAGCCACTAACGATGTAATGAGTGAAAGAATACTGTTTCCTATGCAATCAATAGCCAGCAAAAGGAACCAAGGGGTCCATGATCGAATACCATATTTTCCAATAAATAAAACATAAATAAGTGGTCTACTAACAAGTAGAACTTCTCCAATAAAAAAATAGAGCCCCACAAAGACCCCTTTAAAACAATATGGTGACAAGTGTTGGTCTATCTACCCTTAAAGCTGTAGGAATAGAGTGAGAAACAAATATAAGTTGAATATCTCATGCATTATAACCAATTACACTTGCTAAAAAATGCTAAAAATATGGCTTAAATGCAATTATGGTTCTCCTATTTTGTTAGATCCACAATTTTGGTCCCTTCATTTGAATGACAAGTCTAGAAGTTCTTCTCCTAAGGCCTATTGGATCATGAAGAGTAATTTGACTCTTTTGAAGTTCCGATTTTCAAATATCTTTATCCAATCAACCTTTATGTCATAAATAAAAAATAAAAACCTTAGAGTCCTACTAGAGATTGACCCTAGAAGAGAATCGACATTGCACTAAACTACCATTATGCAGGCCATTGGCAGCAAGGACAGAAGGACCAAGCTAAACCAAATTCAGCAGTGAGATGCCTCATAATTGTAATGAAACACATATGATAGAGTTTAAAATAAATTCAATTAAACACGTTTTGAGTTTATGGGCAATTTAGTGCATGTTTGTGGGTAGTTTCTGTTCAGTTCGAACATGATGATGGGTGGAGACTTGCAAGCTTTAGTTGGGGGATTGTTTTAGTTGCCTGATCATGATGGACTTCTATGGTTTTGTAACTTGTGGTAGGTGATCATTTGTAAATATTTTATGCTTAAGTAAGATATAAGTAAAATTACACTGGTGTATGTGGTTCAATTAGTAAAATTATGCTTTCTAGCGTGTGTGAGTGCATCATATCCCGCATCGTGCGTAAGGAATTTATTTTAGTCTTATTTGTTCAACCTTTTTTTATATTATGTACGAAATACTTATACTCGTTTAATATATTTTAAATGACTTCAAAATTAAGTTTTGAATTTTTTTACATGTTTAACATCATTTTTTTTACTTTTGTTCTCTTAATTTATAGTAGTGTACCTAAGTTTAATATTTATTTTATAGTTTTCGAATACAATGAACTGTTGATGTCGATATTTGTCTGTAATCCAAATTTACATTTTCATGATTGTCATACCCTAATTTCATCCGGGAACTATTGCTTGAAGGCATTAAACCTTTGATTGATCGCTTCAAGGTACTTGGCACCCTTTGTTGCACAATATGTGAAGTCCCGAGACGTGCCGAAAATCAAAAGGAAGCATTGTTACGCAATTCGTGAAATTCCGTAACGTGACAGAAATCAAAAGGAAGTATTGTAACGCAATCTGTGAGTTTCTGTAACTTTTTCGAAAGCTAAAAAAGAGTAATTACATGATCCGTAAGGTTCCGTAACCTTACGGAAGGAAAATAAGTATCGTTACGGAATTCGTAAAGTTTCGTAACGTTACGGAAAAAGAATCACCAAAAAAAGCAAAGAGGGGTGTATTTAGCAAAAAATGAGTGCAAATAGCAACCAGGCCCACTTGGGCCTTCCAGATTCTTCCTCCAGAAGGCGGTTGCTTCTGGAGGAAGCAACCTGGCTCGCCTTGGCGAGCTGAGTGGCAAGCTCCTCCCCTATTTTGTTATAAATAGGGGGAGGAGTGAAGAGGAAAGGGGTTAAGCCTTCTTGGCACTTCGTATTCACTTGAAATTGCTGAAGAAAATTGTTTCTGTGAAGAAAATCCAAGCCGAGGTGCTTCCGTAACGTTTCCGTAAGATTTCCGTGGGTAATTACGCGAAGATTTTCAACCGTTCTTCGACATTCATCGTTCGTTCTTCGTTTTTCTTCGGTCTTCAACCGGTAAGTACCCCAAATCAAGCTTTTCAAGCCTTAACCACGTTGGAAATCAAAAAAGAGGTAAAATAATAATATAATAATAAAAAAATACCTTTAGTAAAATAAAGCGAATCGGACATTTCTCTTTGGGATTTCTCTTTCTTAATTGAATTGACTAATAACTAAAGTGAAACTAAGACTAAAATCAACTCGCAAAGTCAAGCTCGTCCACAAAAAAACACTAAAAAGGATTTGAAAGTTTAATATCTCAGTTTTTCTTACCAAGTAAATGGATCATTTTTTAAGGTCCAACGCCTTAAAATGATCACCTTCCAAGTAAAAAGAATCGCTTGATTCACCCTTAAAAAAGAACTACGTAGGTCTGATTTCCTCTTTGATGGAGGGTACGTAGGAGCAAGAGCCCCGCTTTTGTCGACCTTAAAAAATAAAAAAAAGAAATAAAGGTTAAGGTAACACAATTTCACAATTCTAAAAAATAGGTTGTTGTCCTTTGAGACAAACGTGAGAGGTGCTAATATCTTCCTCAAACGTAAATACAACTCCCGAACTTAGAATATTCTTTATGACTGGTTTCCTTCGGTTTTTCCGACGTTTTCCACAAATAAACGTTGGTGGCGACTCCGCGCATCTTTCCTCCTTTGGAAAGCGCACCCGTGAGCCTCGCCTCGCTCGCCCGCAAAAGGGCATGTTGCGACAGTTGGCGACTCCACTGGGGACGATTTTTTGTGAATTAGGCCTATTTTAAGGAATTGTGGAATTGTGAAACTTTGTGTGTGCATTTGTTGAACTGTGTAAAATGTAATAACTGTTGTCTTTTCCACATTTTTACACTACATTCTAAGCACCCACGGGTTTGAGTAAAAAAAGGGGCCCTATACCCAGGTTCATGGGAATCTAAGGAGTGGAGGTGAATCTATGGTCATGCTAGGTCTCCGACTTGCTTGACAATAGTGAAACCTCGTCTAGAGCTTTCTCTCTTTATAATGTGTTGTTGCTGGTATTCCATACCGCCACAATATTATTATCTTGAGTGATGATACCTCTAGAAAACAACCATGTGAGTTATGAATCGTTGGGAGTAGTTATTAGAGACCCCTAGATATTATCCTATAGGTTCCCAAATAGGGGCATAGAGCAAATGCGCTCCGTGCCATTTGTTCTCATGCATTCTTCTATGAATAGCACATAAATTATAGTTTTGCTAGTGATATTTTGTTTCTCTAGAGTAATACATCACTTTTTAATACATACGTTGAGGCGCCATAATGCCTAGAACGTAGTATTAAAAAAGATGGATCTTTTTGGTCTCGTATATGTAAAGTACCCCTTTGTTTTGTTTTCTTTTCGTTTCATGCATACGCATTGCATCATTCATATCGGAGTCTTGATCCACCCCTTTTTTAGGTAAATGATGGGGACAAATCAAAACGGAAAAAGATTTTATCAAGTCAAGATTAAGGGTCTAGATGCCACCAGCCTTAAGGAGTTGGGACGGTTGATGGGACCCCTCCAAAGGCAAGCCTTCCGCAAAGTGTACGGAAAGATTTTGGATTTGACCGCAGCGGAGGTATTTATGGAAGCTGTTGTATCCCTCGCCCAATACTATGAACAGCCGTTGAGATGCTTCACTTTTGGGGACTTCCAAATGGTATCGACTGTTGAAGAGTTTGAGGAGATATTAGGATGCCCTCTTGGGGGAAGAAAACCATATCTTTTCTCCGAGTTTCTTCCCTCCTTGAGTAAGATTGCAGCTGTGGTCGGAGATTCGGCAAGAGAGTTGGATCGCATGAAGCAAACTTGAAACGGCGTAGTGGACGTACCGCGGAAATACTTGGAAGGCAAGGCAAGGGATATGGCAAGTCAAGAAAAGTGGGTCCCGTTCGCGGATATACTAGCTTTGCTAATCTTTGGGGTTGTCCTCTTTCCGAACATGGACGGTTTGGTGGACCTAGCCGCAATTGATGCTTTCCTTGCATATCACCATAGCAAGGAGAGCCCAGTGGCGGCTATCTTGGCGGACTTATTTGATACATTTGACCGAAGGTGCGAGAAGAACAGCGCACGGATCGTCTGCTGCTTACCCGCTCTCTGTGTGTGGTTGGTTTCGCACCTATTCCAACAAGACATAAGACACCCGTGTTCGCTTCAAAGTTATCGCTCGTGCGTCAAAAAGAGAAGAGTCGATTGGGACCAACACTTGGCTGGGATAGGGGGCAGCACAATCAATTGGTTTCCTCGATGGAAGGAAGGAAAGGAGGGAGTTCTTTTCTCATGTGGGGACTACCTTAACGTTCCATTGATGGGGACGAGGGGTTGTATTAACTATAATCCCGCACTTGCCATAAGACAGCTAGGGTACCCCATGAGGGGAGCGCCAACGGAAGAGAGCCTCTCGCCTTTCCTTGTGAGAGATTTTGGCGTGCAAAGTCTCAAGGTTGTAGAAAGAGTCCACAAGGCGTGGAGAAGTCCATTGAGGAAAGATAAAGAACTTAGGGGCATCCGTAATGGCATCATCGGTGGTTATCATGAATGGCTAAAAGTTCATACGCGAGGGTTAGATTGGCTCTTCAAGTTGAAAGTTGTCAATGAGGAGAACTACGAAGCTCCGGAAGAGGATGAAGAAATCCAAGCTCTAAAATTAGAGCTAGGGAAGGCAAGACTCGCCAAAGAAAAATTCAAGTCAGCCGCTACAAACATCTGGAAAGAGTGCACCGAGTTACGAGAGGAAAATGCGGCCACTGCAAGAGCCCTTGAACAAGAAACCAAGAGGGCCCGCAAGGAAGAACATGGTCGAGATAAATTCCGAGGAGCTTTGTGGGGTAGCAACAATGAGCTCAAGCTCCGGAGAAAGGAAAGAGACCAGTCACGGGTACATGGCATGATCTTAAAAGAAGAATTAGCTGCTTGCTCAAGATCCAAGAGGAGATTGGCTCAACACTTGGAAGCCATGGAGCAAAGTATGCTAGCTATCATAGGGCAGTACAAAGAAGAGTTAAACCATTCGTGGACCCATGAACAAAAGCTAGTAGAGGATGTCGCACAAGCGTACGCCGAAAAGGAAGCAAGAGGGAGGGTGATTGATGCACTGCATCAAGAAGCGACCATGTGGATGGATAGGTTCGCCTTGACCTTAAATGGAAGTCAAGACCTCCCGTGACTACTAGCCAAAGCAAAGGCCATCGCTGAAGTGTGTTCAGCCCCTGAGGAAATTCACGGGCTAATCAATTACTGTCAACACATGATAGATTTGATGGCCCATATAATTAGAAACCGTTAGCTTCTGTTGTAACACTTTTGTATGATCTTGGCTAGATAAAAGCTTTGTTCCTTTTTATAAAAAGAGAAGTTCTGAAACTCATCATGTTATCTAAAAAAGGTCTTGAGGTGGATCCAAGTGCTCTAATCATTCATTAGCATATTCATGTTTTGGTGGCATACTCACCATTGTTTGTTTCTTTAGGGAACTCACAATAACTAAGAAAGCGCAAAGGCACCCCTATAACACTCGATCCAGAAAAATGGATAATGAAGAGGGAGTGCAAGAACAGATGAAGGCCGACCTATCGACCTTAAAAGATCAAATGGCTTCTATCACGGAGGCCATGCTAAAGCTTCAGAAAACTATAGAAGATAATGCCACGGTGGCCGCCTCCAATACAGCTAGGGAAGCGGAACCGGTGCTACAGCCCGCAATAAACTTGGGCTGAGACAGAAAGACGACGGTTTTCGGTCGGAGATATAGTCCTCAAGCCTACCCTTATGGTTTGCCTCCGGACATCACTCCCCGTACCGCTCTGGATGATTTGAGCCAAGCCCCTACCTTCGAGGGGCAACTCCCTCCTTATGCCGACTATCCCCTGCAAGAAGATGATGAAGGAGATGCCCATCTAGGCCCTCTACTTCCCCTCAAAGATCCGGCCCCCCATGAATTGCCCCAACCAAACATAGTACGCCATGTCCTATCTCCACCCGCACCCATTAAAGAATCCATTCCCTTTGCAAAAGATAAGGGAAAGATTGATTCACTTGAAGAGAGGCTAAGAGCGGTAGAAGGCCTCGGCAACTACCCATTCTCGGATTTAGCGGATCTGTGTCTGGTACCTGACATCGTCATCCCTCCCAAGTTTAAAGTACCAGATTTTGATAAATACAAAGGGATGACATGTCCAAAAGGTCATCTTCGGATGTATTGCCGAAAGATGGGGGCATATTCAACGGACGAAAAGCTATTGATGCATTTCTTTCAAGACAGCTTAGCCGGAGCAGCAGTGGCATGGTATACCAATCTGGAAGCTTCTCAGATCCGGTCATGGAAAGACTTGGCAACTGCCTGCATTAGGCAGTACCAATACAACACGAATATGGCTCCTGATCGGAACCAGCTTCAGAGCATGACCAAGCAAGAACATGAGTCTATTAAAGAATACGCCCAAAGGTGGAGAGATCTCGCAGCCCAAGTTGTCCCGCCCATGACCGAGAGGGAGATGATCACAATTATGGTAGATACGTTGCCTACGTTCTACTATGAGAAGCTGATAGGATACATGCCAGCTAACCTTGCGGACCTCGTCTTCACCGGAGAAAGAATCGAGTCCGGACTGAGAAAAGGCAAGTTTGAATATGCCTCCAATGTGGCCCCCAACAACAACAGAAGAGCCCCAGTGGTGGGCACGAGGAAAAAGGAAGGAGATACCCACGCGGTCACCACCGCCCCAACATGGATGAAAGCGCCCCTAAATGTCCAAAACTCATACCAGCACAACCCCCTGAACTTTTCAATCCGAGCCGGGAGCTCCCTCCCAACTCAAGTGAAAGGGCCTCCCACGACAGAAAAAACGCCTGCCCAACACACAGCTCCAGCTACTCCCCGGCCAACGAATAATACAACTCCTAGCGCGAGCTATAATAATGCATGGTGCCCCCCCCCCCCCCGAGAGATGATCTCTCTCCAATTCCCATGGCATACTCCGAGTTATGGCCTTCATTATTGGAAAATCATTTGGTGGTGGCTATACATCTATCTCGCCTTCGCCGAAGAAGAAATCCCTGCCGAGGGGAGAGGGCATAACAGGGCTTTGCATGTATCTGTCAAATGCATAGACCATGTTGTGGCCAAGGTGCTCATCGATAATGATTCCAGTTTAAATGTAATGCCCAAAAGCACTTTGGAGAAATTACCGTTTAATGCTTCTCATCTAAAGCCAAGTTTCATGGTAGTCTGTGCCTTTGACGACACCCGCCAAGAGGTTAGGGGAGAGATCGACTTCCCTGTACAGATAGGCCCTCATACCTGCCAGGTTACCTTTCAAATAATGGATATTAATCCTGCTTACAGCTGCCTTTTGGGACGCCCGTGGATCCACTCGGTGGGAGTCAATCCCTCTACACTCCACCAAAAATTGAAATTTGTAGTAGAGGGGCATTTGGTTATCGTATCGGGCGAGGAAGACATCTTCATGAGTTGCCCGTCCTCTATGCCATATGTGGAAGCCGCGGAGGAGTCATTTGAAATAGCCTTCCAGTCTTTTGAGGTGGTAAGCATTGCCTCCATAGATTCCTTCTCTGGGCAACCTTGCCTGTCCGATACGGCAGTAATGGTGGCCCGGGTGATGTTGGGGAATGGATACGAGCCCGGAATGGGTTAAGGCAAAGACAACGGCGGCAGAACCAGCCTGATAAGTGCCAGAGGAAACCGTGGGAAGTTTGGGTTAGGCTATAAACCCACATAAGCGGACATAAGGAAAAGCGTTGTAGGAAGGAAGAGCGGAGGTCAAGGCTCGCGATTGGGACAAGAAGTCGAAGGAGGCCCGCCTTGCCACATCAGTAGGAGATTTATAAGCGCAGGTCTAGGACATGAAGGCCAAGTCGTTGCGATATGCGAAGATGATTCTCCGAGTGGGTCGAATTTGGTACGACCATGCCCTCCTGGTTTCCGACTAGGAAATTGGCGAGTGGAGGAGCGTCCGGACATTTACGTGACAAGCATAATATCTGACGACGAGTCCCTCGAAGGTACTAATACCTGGGACCCGACCATCGATTTCGAGCAAGAAACGGATCAGACGGAAGATGAAGAGAACGAAGATGTGGGACTTCCCCCGGAGTTGGAGAAGATAGTCGCCCATGAGGACCAAGAGATGGGGACTCATCAAGGAGAGACAAAACTAGTGGACTTAGGAACTGGCAGTGGAAAAAAAGAAGGAAAGATAGGCACGGGTATGACCGCACCCATCCGTGAAGAATTGACAGCCCTGCTAAAAGACTACCAAGACATCTTTGCATGGTCATACCAAGATATGCCCGGTTTGAGTTCTGACATTGTACAACACAGATTACCTCTAAATCCCGAGTGTTCCCCGGTGAAACAAAAGCTGAGGAGGATGAAGCCCGAGACATCCTTGAAAATAAAAAGAAGAGGTAAAGAAACAATTTGACGCTGGTTTTTTGGCTGTCGCTTGGTACCCAGAATGGGTTGCCAACATTGTACCAGTCCCTAAGAAGGATGGGAAGGTGCGAATGTGTGTGGATTATCGGGACCTGAATCGAGCCAGTCCCAAAGACAATTTCCCTATACCGCACATCGATATCCTCGTGGATAATACGGCCAATTTCGCTTTGTTTTCCTTCATGGATGGGTTCTCCAATTACAATCAAATAAAAATGGTACCGGAGGATATGGAAAAGACTACCTTCGTCACCCTGTGGGGAACGTTCTGTTATAAGGTGATGTCCTTTGGACTCAAGAATGCCGGGGCAGCTTATCAATGAGCTATGGTGGCTTTGTTCCATGATATGATGCACCGAGAAATCGAGGTCTATGTGGACGACATAATTGCCAAGACTAAAACCAAGGAGGAACACATTGTCAACTTGCGGAAGTTGTTTGAAAGGCTTAGGAAGTATCAATTGAGGTTAAACCCCTCTAAGTGCACTTTCGGGGTCAAATAAGGGAAATTGCTAGGTTTCATCGTGAGCCAGAAAGGGATCGAGGTGGACCCCGAAAAGGTGAAAGTCATCCTTGAGAAGCCGGAACCCCGTACCGAGAGGCAAGTCCGAGGTTTCCTGGGACGTTTGAATTATATTGCCAGATTCATATCACAGCTCACCGCTATTTGTGAGCTGCTGTTCAAACTCTCACGCAAAAACCAATCCGTCCGTTGGAATGAGGATTGTCAAGAGGCATTTGGAAGGATCAAAAAGTGTCTCATAAACCCTCCCGTGCTTATGCAACCGGTACCTGAAAGGCCTCTCATCTTGTATATGACGATTTTGGATGAGTCGATGGGATGTATGCTGGGGCAACATGACGAGTCCGGGAAGAGAGAGCGCGCTGTCTACTACTTGAGTAAAAAGTTCACGACCTGTGAAATGAATTACTCCCTGCTCGAAAGAACATGTTGTGCTTTAGTCTGGTCGTCCCACCGTCTAAGACAATACATGCTGAGCCATACCACCTGGTTGATATTCAAGATGGACTCGGTTAAGTACATCTTTGAGAAGCCTGCTCTCACAGGACGGATCACCTGGTGGCAAGTTTTGCTATCCGAGTTTGATATAGTTTACGTCACCTAAAAGGCGATAAAAGGAAGCGCCTTGGCAGATTATTTGGCTCAGCAGCCTCTCAACGACTATCAGCCCATGCATCCCGAATTCCCGAATGAGGACATCATGGCCTTGTTTGAGAAAAAACTAGAAGAGGACCGGGACAAGTGGACCGTGTGGTTTGACGGAGCATCAAATGTTCTAGGCCATGGCATTGGAGCAGTATTGGTCTCGCCAGACAATCAATGTATACCTTTCACAACCAGGCTGGGGTTTGACTGCACCAACAATATGACTGAGTATGAAGCGTGTGCCCTGGCCGTCCAGGCGGCAATTGACTCTAATGTCAAACTGCTCAAAGTGTACAGAGACTTAGCACTGGTGATTCACCAGCTGAGAGGAGAATGGGAAACTAGAGACCCCAAGTTGATACCCTACCAAGCCTATATCAAGGAGTTGGCTGGTTCCTTTGAAGAGATCTCCTTCCATCACGTTCCCCGAGAGGAAAACCAGATGGAGGATGCGCTTGCTACTTTGGCGTCCATGTTCCAGCTAACACCGCATGGGGACCTACCATACATTGAGTTCTAGTATCGTGGCAGACCCGCGCATTGTTGTCAGGTGGAAGAGGAACGGGACGGTAAGCCTTGGTATTTTGATATCAAGCGATTCGTTGAAAGCAAAGAGTACCCACCGGGGGCTTCCGACAATGACAAAAGGACATTGAGGAGGTTGGCGGCCGGTTTCTTCATGAGCGGAAGCATACTATATAAGAAAAACCATGACAAGACCCTCCTGCGATGCGTGGATGCCAAAGAGGCGAACCACATGATCGAGGAAGTCCACGAGGGTTCGTTTGTAACACACGCCAATGGGCATGTTATGGCCAGGTAGATCCTGAGAGCAAGTTATTACTGGCTCACCATGGAAAGTGATTTCTGCACCCATGTAAGGAAATGCCATAAATGTCAAGTGTTCGCGGACAATGTCAATGCCCCGCCACATCCTCTGAATGTCATGTCCGTCCCTTGGCCTTTTTCCATGTGGGGAATAGATGTCATAGGGGTCATCGAACCCAAGGCTTCGAACGATCATCGCTTCATTCTCGTGGCAATAGATTATTTCACCAAATGGGTCGAAGCGGCTTCCTACATCAATGTCATGAGGAGTGTAGTGGTCAGATTCATAAAGAGGGAGTTGATTTGTCGGTACGGACTCCCTAGGAAGATCATTAATGACAATGGCACCAATCTGAATAACAAAATGATGCAGGAAATGTGCGCGGATTTCAAAATCCAACATCATAATTCCACGCCCTACCGACCAAAGATGAACAGAGTCGTGGAAGCAACCAATAAGAATATTAAGAAAATTATTCATATGATGACAGTGTCGTACAAAGATTGGCATGAGATGTTGCCTTTTGCCTTGCATGGATACCGAACTTCAGTACGAACTTCCACTACGGCAACACCATACTCCTTGGTTTATGGAATGGAAGCGGTACTCCCGTTTGAGGTAGAGGTCCCCTCCCAGAGGATACTAGCAGAATCAGAGTGGGCTCGAACACGCTACGACCAACTCAACCTTATTGAAGGTAAGCGCTTGACGGCCCTGAGCCATGGGCGCCTGTATCAACAAAGAATGAAGAACGCGTTCAACAAAAAGGTGCGCTTGTGCAAGTTCCATGAGGGGGACCTTGTGCTGAAAAAGATGTCCCACGCTATTAAAGATAATCGAGGGAAGTGGGCCCTGAACTACAAAGGGCCTTTCGTTGTGAAAAGGGATTTTTCCGGAGGGGCCCTGGTGCTCGCCAACATGGATGGCGAGGAGCTACGTTCACCCGTGAACTCTGATGTTGTCAAGCGATACTACGCTTAGGATTTGGGGCAATTGAGGATATCGCTGCATGTTATTTTATTTTTGTGTGTTCTTCTTGGTTTCCCCCAGGGATTCCTGTCCGCTGTAATTTTCTCATCACAGTCTTTTAAAAGAGGAGAACATGAGATTGAGGCTTCAGTCCTCACTTTGTGCTTTAAACCATGTGCAGTTTGTGATAACCTGAGCCTTTTTGCTCAGTTCATGGGATGCCCCAAGCGCTTAATTAAAACTAAACCTGACCAGCTTTCACTAAAAAGATTGTTGCATTTAAAAAAAATTCATGCATATGCATACACATGCATATTTTGTTATCTTATAATAGGAGCAGAATCGTCTTAGGTAGTGGTCAAATGTCGGGATAGGGCTAAAGGTAGAAACCAATCAAGGTAAAGCGGTGACGCGGCTACAGTTTGTCGCGCAATGTCATTTCCTGCTTTCAGGTACTTAGGGACGAACGCAAGTAAAGGCTAGGGTCATGACCAATAGATCGTCGTCCCTTGCCCAGCTCTGGACAAACAAAAAGCGCCACTGGGAGGCAGCCTAGTATCCTTTAAACTCCCAGTAGTTATTACTGCTGTGTCTTTAAAGTAAATATTGGATGCCCGATCTACCCTAAGGGGGTTCGAGTAAGCGAACGCTGACCCGTAGGAAGCCGTACTTATTTCCTCCCGAAAAAAAAATGCAGGTTAGCTCGCCTGGGCGAGCAACCCCTGCACGAGGATGGTTAAAAAGGGGGAGGGGGAAGTTTTCTGCACCCAAAAACTCTCCCCCCTCATTCAAAAAACTGAAAGCTACGGGATTCACGAGTTTTGCAGCCCTAAGTCACCATTTTTGCATTTTTTGCTTCCATTTTTGCACTCTTGCTCACTCCCAACAAGTAAGTGCACTTTCCCTTGATTATTTGGCTCTCCATTGATGTGTTTTAGTGCTTTAGTTGCTCATTTTTTGCAAAATTCGTGAAGCAATTCATATGTGAATCCATGATTGTTTGCTTGAATTGGGGGGTCGTAGGGGATAGTTGTAGGCCTATTCTATATTCTGAAATGCATGGGCATGTTGCATTGCCCCCGTGCCTCATTTTTTCATGTCCAAACATGCGCCCACCAAGCGTTCGGTGAAATGCCTCAATGGCATTTGCGCATGATTTTGTGAAACTTAGCTTGTGGAATGAATTATGCACATATGGCTGCCATTGTGAGTGTGTGGGAAGTTTTGTATAAGCTAGACTAAAGTGCCAAAAGCATGAATTATGCCTAGGAATCTAAGTTTTTGGTTTTGAATGTAAAAGATGCATGAATATTGGAACATGTTTGTGAGGTTTTTGACTATAATTTGAATTTGCTGCCTCATGAGGAGTACCTTGCACCTAGGTAGCATGAAAAATACCTTTTCAATAGTATGTATATATGTTGAATATATAGCATGAAAATGCCTTGCAAAGTGTGTGAATATATAGCAAAAAATACCTTTCAATAGTATGTATATATGTTGAATATATAGCATGAAAATGCCTTGCAAAGTGTGTGAATATATAGCAAAAAATTCCTTTCAAAATGTGTATATGTTGGATAGGTAGCGTAAAAATGCCTTTCAAAATATGTATATTTGTGAGTAGGTAGCATAAGGAGCCTTTCAAAATAAATGTGCATGTATGTGGGATGTAGCATGAAAATGCTTGTCAAAACATACGTGGATATGTGTCATAAAATGCCTTTCACCAAAAAATTATGTGTGTGTGTGTAAATGCATGTATATAGGTATGTGTCATAAAATAGCACAATGCCCCAATACGATTGTTTTGTAAAGTGCATGTTGACATTCACACCATATAAGTGTTGTTTGGCTCTTGTTTGTAATGATTAGTATGTCCTTGAAAATTAAGTTTCCAAATGTTTGTCCTCGCAGGAAATGGCTCCAAAAAAGCTTTCCGCGAAGAGATCTAGGAGGGACGCCGCAGCTGAAGGGACCAGTGCCACCCCTGAGTTTGAGAGCCACTGTTTCAGGAGCGCCGAGCACCAGCAGCGCTTCGAGGCCATCAAAGGATGGTCGTTCCACAGAGAGAGACGCGTCCAGCTCAGGGACGATGAGTACACAGATTTTTAGGAGGAGATAGCTCGCCGACATTGGACGTCGTTGGTGACTCCCATGGCTAAGTTTGACCCTAATATAGTCCTGGTGTTTTATGCTAATGCTTGGCCCACAGAAGAGGGAGTGCGAGACATGCGGTCATGGGTGAGAGGTCAGTGGATTCCCTTTGACGCAGATGCCCTCAGCCAGTTCCTGGGTGACCCGCTAGTGTTGGAGGAAGGCCAGGAGTGCGAGTTCGGTCAAAGGAGGAACAGGGCCGATGGGTTCGACGAGGAGGCCATTGCCCAGCTATTAAGCACACCGGGGCAGGATTTCGCCCAGACTGCTGCAGGGAGGCGGGTGCGGATCATGCGCACCAGCATGACCACCTTGACCCTGATGTGGATGACATTGCTGCTCAGCAATGTCTTGCCTAGTGATCATAACTCCGACCTTCCTCTAGCGAAGTGTCAGCTGGTGTATGCCATCCTGACACGGATGAGCATCCATGTGGCTCAGTTGATTGCTGACGCCATCTATTTATTTGCAGGTATGCCACCCACCAGGCACCCTCTAGACCCGGATAAGTCTAGCAGGGCCCTGGGGTTTTCGGCATTGATCACGGGCCTCTGCCAGTCATTCGGGGTTCCCGTCACCCCTAGTAAGGTGATCCGACCGCTGATCACCCGGGCCTTCATTGAGAAGTATTGCACGCCTAGGCAGGCGCAGGGTGATGCACCTCAGTCCGCAGACGCACCGCTACCACCTCATCAGGCTGATCCCGTTGGGTCACTAGGCATGGAGCATTATCTACAGCACTTGGTTCGCTAGCAGGCGGCCAACCACCGGGGGCAGGTGCAGATACATGAGTGTCTCTACCAGCTCAGCCTCAGTTAGCAGGGGCAGGGTTTCGCTCCTTTTGCATGCCCTACTCTATATCAGTTTAGGGCTGAGGTCGCATGGCCCGGAGATTGGCCTGAGGCCCATGCAGGGGAGGCGCCTGCAGGATCCCCCGCCGATGCAGAGGAGGCCCATATGGATGAGGAGATGACGGACTTGCTCGGTTTCTTGGGAGGAAGCGGAACCACGTGACCGAGGTCACCACACCTTTTTATTGACATTTTTCTGTTAGTTTGCTATTGACATTTTTTGTTATTGCCTATATTGCTGTTGACACTTCTATTTTCTGTTTTTGTTCATATGGTTACTAACATTACTATTATTATTGTTCGTTTCTGTTAGAAATTTTTGGCGTTATGGCTCTCAGTTATTTCGTCACCGTTTTTGCGACTTACCATTTCGTGCGTTTTTCGTTTACCTTGTGGTTAGACGTAAGTAGGTAGTGTGCGCCCTCGTCCGCATGACCTTTTCAGAGAGAAAAAGAGAAAAAAGAAAAAAAAAGAGAGGAAATGAACAAATGATAAATAACTTAAAAAAGAAAAAAAGAGGAAAAGGAAATGAGAGCAAGTAAGAAAAGAAAAAGAAGGAAGAAAAAAATAAAATAAATAAAAATAAAAAGTTGTCTAGCTAAAAAAAAACATGCTTGTGAAAAGAGATAATTTCCAACTTTTCTTTGAAAAAATTCACTGATCATAATCAGTTTTTGAAAAAAAAATGTGTATACACTTGAAGAATGAACCTGTGAGAATTTTCCCGAACACCCAAAAATAGACTCAGTTGAATGCACAAATTGATAAAAGAACATATTTTGGAAACACTGGGTTGACTAAAATAGAGAAAATGAATACTGAGCCCTAGTATCACATAACCATAAAAGTTTGATGCTTGAGTGTCCACGTAGGTGCATGCATGACCAGTTTTGCATAAAATTTCCTAATCATGATTGTTGCATGTGTATCATGGAAATAATGTGGGACATCCCTTTTATCCCTGGACCGCTGGCCAAACCCACACCCTGACATTTATCATGTCCAGCCGTTCTACAAGCCTTGAGCCCAAAATCCCAACTTACCATAAGCCTCGATCCAGGTTGAGAATGTCAATCATTGCCCTCGGAAGAAAACAAAGAAAGAAAATTCCCAATCAAAAGAGGGGGAGAAAGCAAAAAAGAGAATTTTCAATCAAAGATCGGAAGAAAACAGAAGAAATATGCAGAAAGGTCTTTGGACCAGAAAATATTTGAACAATACAGAATTGTCACACAGTAAACAAGAAAAAGCAAGGAAACCACGACCTAAAGTGGTCCTCTCCCTTTGATTGCCAACCAAAAGGCAAGAACAAAAACAGAAAAGGAAAAGGCAAGAACACTCAAAGCCACATTCCCCACAAGAAAACAAACCATTCCCAAGAAAAAGTCCTATCGATCCATGATCACGCATGTAATCTTTGATTTGATAGGAAATGATTTGCAAAATCAAGTCATGACATATCTATGGTTCGGAATTAGGACAAAACACTTACCTGTGTGAGATTGATACATTTTGAGTGATTTTCTTCTATTTTTGTTGAGCCCAGTCTTTCCTCTAAATGGTCATTTAGAAACGAAATGCTAACATCCAAAATCTCATTTATGGTTATGAGAAGACTTCATCAGCATACTCTCCTTCCCTGGTAGACACATTGTTTTTCATCCAAAAAGCATATGTTGCTCTGAGTAGTTGGAAGTTTTGTCTCTTTACTAAAGCATGTTCGCATTTTAGTAAAGAAAACACTGAGACTATTTTAGTCTCACAAGTTATCCAGAACTATGTAGGTCTGAGTTCCTCATTGAGGATACGTAGGAGCAAGAGCCTCGCTTTTGTCGGCCGCAGGTCAGAGACAAATTATGGTCATTCTGCGTCTTTTGTCATCTAGAGGCGGCGGGCCCGATGACATGCGGAGACAAATTATGGTCTTTCTGCTCACCTTTTCGCCATTCAGACACAATCGTGTCCGATGGCACGCAGAGACAAATTATGGTCATTCTGCGTATTTTGTCAACCAGAGGCGGCGGGCCCGATGACATGCAGAGACAAATTATGGTCATTCTGCTCACCTTTTTGCCATTCAGACACAATTGTGTCTGATGGCACACAGAGACAAATTATGGTCATTTTGCGTCTTTTGTCATCCAGAGGCGGCAGGCCCGATAACATGCGGAGACAAATTATGGTCATTCCGCTCACCTTTTCGTCATTCAGACACAGTCGTGTCCGATGACACACAGAGACAATTATGATCATCTGCACCTTTGTCTTCCAGAGGCGGCAGGCCCGATGACATGCGGGGAACCATTTGGTCCCGCACTTTTTCACCCTTTGTCATCCAGAGGCGGCGGGCCCGATGACATGCAGGGAACCATTTGGTCCCACACTTTTTCACCTTTTGTCATGCAGAGGCGGCGGGTCCGATGACATGCGGGGAACCATTTGGTCCCGCACTTTTTCACCCTTTGTCATCCAGAGGCGGCGGGCCCGATGACATGCGGGGAACCATTTGGTCCCGCACTTTTTCACCTTTTGTCATCCAGAGGCGGCGGGCCCGATGACATGCGGAGACAAATTATGGTCATCCGCATGCTTTTGCTATCTGTAATACTTGATGAGTGATAAACGCGCAACGACAAATTATGGTCATTCTGCGGCCTTTGTCATTCAGGAGCAGCAAGTCAAGTGATAAACACGCAGAGACAAATTATGGTCATTTTGCGCCCTTTGTCATTCAGGGACAGTGAGTCAAGAGGTGGGCGGAGACAAATTATGCTCATTCCCCACACCTTTTCGCCATCCAGAGGAGATCATGTCCGGTGGCACGCAGAGACAAATTATTGTCATTCTGCGCCTTGTCACCCAGGCTCGATCGTGCCCGAGGGCATGCAGAGAAAAATTATGGTCATTTTGCGTCTTGTGCCAACCAAAAGGAACGAACTCGGCAGTATCAGGATGATGTTGGTCATTCAGTGCTGATCATTTTCAAAATTTTTGCAGGTTCTGCTGGCGGGGAGATTCATCGGCCGAATGGTGTTTCGCTCGAATGAAATTAGTGTCTTATCTTTATTTCCCTTTTATCTCCAATAAAAGGATGATGTTTCGCTCGAATGAAATTAGTGTCTTATCTTTATTTCCCTTTTATCTCCAATAAAAGACAAGTAAAGAGGGGCAACTGTCATACCCTAATTTCTTCCGAGGACCATTTGTTTGTTGGGATGCGACCCTCTTTTGACCACTTCGAGGTACTTGGCACTCATCGTTAGGCAATCCATGAAGTTCCGTGACATGCCGGAAGTAAAAAGAAAGCATTGTTGCACAATCCCTGAAGTTCCGTGAGATGCCAGAAGTCAAAAGGAAGTGTTAATGCACAATCTGTAAAGTTTCGTAACATTACGGAAGGCAAAGATGGGATGATTGTGTAATCCGTAAAGTTTCATGACATTACGGAAAGAAAACGAGTATCATTGCGAAATTCGTAAAGTTCCGTAACGTTACGGAAAAAGAATCAGCAAAAAAAGGCAGGGGGTGTATTTAGTAAACAGAGGGGTGCAAATAGCAACCAGGGCCACTTGGGCCTTTCAGGAAGTTCCTCCAGAAGGCGGTGCCTTCTAGAGGAAGCAACCTAGCTCGCCTGGGCGAGCTGGGAGGATGGTTTCTTCCTCTTTTCCCTATAAATAGGGGAATGAGGGAAGAACAAAAAGGTTCAACCCTCCTGGTATCTGAGAATCACTTAAAATTAGTGAGAAAAATTGTTTCCGTGAAGAAAATCCAAGCCGACGCGCTTTCGTAACGCTTCCGAGACGTTTTCGTGGGTGATTTCGCGAAGATTTTCCACCGTTCTTCGTTCGTTCTTCGGTCTACAACCGGTAAGTTCCCGAAATCGAACTTTTCAATTCATTCTATGTACCCTTAGTGGTCCTCATTTATTTCGTGTGCTTTTATTTTTCATTTCATTTACTTTCCGTACCTCCTTTTGACGTGCTTTAGTCATTTATTTAAGTCATTTTCTCGCCTAATCAAAAAAATAAAATAAATTTCCACCGATCATTTGAATAGTAACACCTTTTAATTTCTGTTAAAATGAAAACCAACCATTCGGTCATGTCGTAACCACGTTTAAAACCAAAAAGAGGCAAAATAATAATATAATAATAAAAAAATATCTTTTAGTAAAATAATCAAAAAAATCAATCGGACGTTTTTCTTTGGGATTTTTCTTTCTTAATCGAATGGACTTTTGTCAAAATAATCAAAGTGAAACTAAGGATAAAATCAATTCATAAGGATAAAATAATCAAAGTGAAACTAAGGATAAAATCAATTCATAAATCAAACTTTTGTCATCACCTAAAAAATCCATTTTTAAAGGTCCAACGCCTTGAAATGGTCTTTTCCGCTTTTATTGGTTAAACGTAGATTTCTAAAGGCCTAAAATCAACATGTAGCTTTATTACCTCTTTCAAAAATAATAAGAGATCATTAATGGTTCAATGCCTTAATGTTTTCTCTCCTTTCAAAAAGAACCGAAAGATTGTTTAATGGTTCAACGCCTTAAATGACCTTTCATTCAATCAAAATATATCTTGCAAAAAGGATAAAAAACAACTTAACCAATACTTAGTTCTCAAAGAACTACGTAGGTCTGATTTCCTTGTCACAATTGAGGAATACGTAGGAGCAAGAGAAACACCCTCGTCGACCACAAAAGGATAAAAATATAAAAAGGCATAAAAAGACATAAGAACGTAAAGAAGGGAAAATAACATAAATTGAAGTCATGTTTGCACATTTGATTAAAGGCTGCCGTCTCTTGGGACGGATGTGTGGGGTGCTAATACCTTCCCCGTGCGTAAATACAACTCCCGAACCTTTCACTTAAAGATCGTAGACCATGTCTTTTCCGGTTTTTCTGACGTTTTCCTCAAGTAAACGTTGGTGGCGACTCCGCGCGTATTCTTTTCTTGGAAGACGCACCCGCGAGTCACGCGTTGCCCTCCCGCCGAAGGGTAGGTTACGACACAAGGCGAGCGAGTCAATGGTATCGGGATGATGTTGGTCGTCCGATTCTGATTATTTTTGAAATTTTTGCAGGTTTTACTTTCATCATCCAGAAACACTCAAGTCCGGCGACGCAAAAGATTCTTCTCTGCTAGGCAAGGACGATCAAGTTTGATAGCATGTGGAAACATCATGGTTATCCCGTTTTATCGCTTTCAAAGCACTGAAGTTTTTCTGACGCTCCTGATGCCTTTTCTTTTCTTTCTGAATGAAAGGTTCCGCTGGTTGGGATATTGATCGGCCGAATGATGATCCGCTCGAACGAAATTAGTGTTTTATCTTTACTTCGCTTTTATCTGCAATAAAAGATAAGTAAAGAGGGGCGACTGTCATACCCTAATTTCGTCCGGGGGCCATTATTTGTTGGCATGCGACCTTCGCTTAGCTGCCTCAAAATGTTTAACACCCATCGTTATGTAATTTGTAAAGTTTCGCAACATTCTGGAAGGAAAAAACAAGCATTGTTGTGCAATCCGTAAAGTTCCGCAACATTCCAGAAGTCAAAAACAAGCATTGTTGCGCAATCCGTAAAGTTCTGCAACATTCTGGATGTCAAAAATAGCATCATTGCGTAATCCATAAAGTTTCGCAACATTCTGGAAAGAAAATGGGCGTCGTTATGTAATCCGTAAAGTTTCTTAATGTTTCGGAAAGGAATCAACAAAAAAACACAAAGGGGTGTATTTAGTGAAAAAGGGGGTGCAAATAGCAACCAGGCCCACTTGGGCCTTCTTGAGGGTTCCAAAAGAAGGCGATGCCTTTTGGTGGAAGCAACCCTGCTCGCCTGGGCGAGCTGGGCGGCAACCACCTCCCTCTTTTCTCCTATAAATAGGGGAAAGAGGTAGAGCAAATTGTTCAACCCTTCTAGTATTTGAGGATTGTCTTGAAATTAGTGAGAAAAATTGTTTCCGTGACAAAAATCCAAGCCGAGGTGCTTCCGTAACACTTCTGAGACGTTTCCGTGAGTGATTTCGTGAAGATTCTTCACCGTTCTTCGTTCGTTCTTCATCGTTCTTTGGTCTTCAACCGGTAAGTTCCCGAAATCGAATCTTTTAATTCATTCTATGCACCCTTAGTGGTCCCTACTTGTTTCGCGTACTTTTATTTTCATTTAGTTTGTTTTCCGTACCCCCTTTTAACGTGCTTTAACCAATCGTTTAAGCCGTTATCTCGCCTAATAAATGATAAAATGAATTTCAACCGATCATTTGCATTGTAATCTCGTTTAATCACTGTTAAAACAAAATATAACCGATCTTTCACGTTGTAACCACGATTAATCCAAAGAAAGACAAAATAATAATAAAATAATCAAAATATCTTGAAAAAAATAATAATAAAATAATCAAAATATCTTTGAATAAAATAATCAAAAAAATCAATCGGACATTTTTTTTTGGAAGTCTCCTTGAATGAATTGACTTATAACCAAAGTGAAACTAAGGCTAAAATCAACTCACAAATCAAGCTTCGTCCGCAAAAGTCACTCAAAACCGTTTTAAGGTCCAACGCCTTAAACGGTCCTCTTTGCTTTTATCGGTTAAAAGGGACCGTTCAAAAGCATAAAATCAACACATAACTTTACCGCTTTTGCAAGAACTACGTAGGTCTAATTTCCTCATCGCAAATGAGGATAAGTAGGAGCAAAAGCCCCGCTTTTGTCGACCACCCCAAGAGATCGTTAATGGTCCAATGCCTTAACGTTTCTCTCCTTTCAAAATCAAGAGATCATTAATGGTCCAATGCCTTAATGTTTCTCTCCTTTCAAAAGAATCAAAAGATCATTTAATGGTCCAACGCCTTAAACAACTTTTGTTCGGTTAAAATCGATCTTGTGGAAAAAGATCAAAACAACTTAACCAACGCTTAGTTCTGAAAGAACTACGTAGGTCTGATTTTCTCATCGCAGTTGAGGATACGTAGGAGCGAGGGAAACACCCTTGTCGACCACAAAAAGATAAAAAATACAAAATAAAAACATAAAGAGCATAAAAACACAAAAAGACATAAAAAAGGGGAAAATAAAACATTTTGAAGACATGATATTGCACATTTGATTAAAGGTTGTCATCCCTTGTGACGGACGCGTGGGATGCTAATACCTTCCCCGTGCGTAAAAACAACTCTCGAACCTTTCACACTTAAAGTTTGTAGACCACACCTTTTCCATTTTTTTCGATGTTTTCCTCAAATAAGCGTTGGTGGCGACTCCGCGCATTCTCCTCCCATGGAAGACGCACCCGTGAGCCCCGCGTCGCCCTTTCGCCGAAGGGTAGGTTGCGACAGCTTCCAACAAAAAAATTGACTAAGTTACATGGGCTTAGCGATTGAGCCTCGCTTAGCCACAGGCATCTCAGCAAGAGGATGAGTGTTCATCCTCAAAAGATGAACTCGCTTAGCGAGGTAGGCGCTCTTAGGGAGTTCTTCTAGAAATGCATGTATTCAATGAATACTAATGAACTTGCTTAGCGCAACATGCTCGCTTAGCAAGTTCATTGTGTTTTCCAGAAAAAGCGCAGAAAACGCAGTTTGTTTTCTTGCATTTTTTTTAGCCTCTAACAGGCATATCAAACATGCAAACCAACCAAAATGACTTATACAATATAAACATATATAAAGTCCTAATTTTTAACTAATTCTAAAAACATTCAAACCTTAAGAATCTAAAGCTAAATTTAAGGTTTTCTAACCTAAGGTCTAATGGAATAAAATAGAAAAAAGGAAATGGGAAACTTACTTGAATCTTTGTCAGTAGTAGAAGATGAGTGAAGATGCAGAAAAAGCAAGAAAGCAAGAAGTTGGGTGTGAGAGAAAATGCAGGTAAGGTTCAGTAAATTTGGGCAAATGTGAGTGTAATTGACGTTACACTCACTTAAGCAAATTTCGATCCTCTTCCTTAGCGGATTGCCTAGCTAAGCGAGCCAGAGAGATTTTTGGTTTCTCAAAGGGGCTCGCTTACCGGATCTGCGCGCTTAGCCCACATTTGAAATTCAAAATTATTTTATTTTATTATATATTTTCTTTTGAAACACAAAAAAAGGGATTGGCTTAGCGCGAAGATATGGCCGCTTAGCGAGTTCTGCAGAACAAAATACCTGCAATTCTCGCTAAGCCGAGATCTGGGTCGGCCTAGCTAAAATGATGCATCTTGATTACAGAGGGGTATGCGCTTAGCGAGTGATGGATCGCTTAACACTGACATTACAACAAGGATTTGGGCTTAGCTGGCTTGAGTTGCGCTTAGCTCGATGAAACCCAGTTTAAGCCGCAAAGAATTGAGCTTAGCTGCCATGAGTGGCGCTTAGCCGAAATCAGATCGAGTTGAAATCGACTTAGCTTAGCCTTGGCCAGCTTAGCGGATCAAATCAGCTAGAGATGCAAGGGTTGAGCGCTAAGCACCAGAGACTCTCAGCTTAGCGCATGACCAAAGATGCGCTTAGTGTGAGGCTTGTGCTTAGCGAAATGACTATTTTCAGAAAAAAAAAATTAAGTTATTTTTCAGTCCCTTCCTTAAGATTATGAAGCAAGTTCCACATGATGCAATGCATTACCAACACTGATAACAAAAATTAAAACTAGGTTGCCTCCCAGGAAGCGCTTCTTTAACGTCATTAGCTTGACGCTTTTACCTCAATGGGCGAAATCACGTTTTGGTTCTTACTTCCAGAACCTCCTTACTCACTTCCATTACCTGCAAGCAAACATTTTGTTCTGGAGTAGGCTTGTCTTCAACAAATAAAGAAAAATCAATTTTCTGATCTTCAAAGCCCAACTCCAGCTTCTTTCTCCCCACATGGTCTGGTAATGGAGCGGTCAGCAAGTTGTAAAGTCATCCTAGTGGGCATGATCTCCAACTCTCCTAACCTTTTGCTCATGGAGAGTGGCATTAAGTTAATACTAGCTCCCAGGTCAATAAGAGCCTTTCCCACAGTAACTTCTCCAATTGAACAAGGAATTGTTACACTCCCAGGGTCTTTATGCTTGGGTGGAAGGATCTTTTGAATCACAGCACTACAATTTCCTTCCATGACAATGTTTTCCTAGTGAATATTCTTGTGTTTCCTTGTTAACATATCCTTTAAAAATTTGGAGTAGAGTGACATCTGTTGAAAAGCTTCTCCGAAGGTCATGGTTATTTCCAGTTTCCTGAAAATATCTAAAAATCTCTCCAAATGGCGGTCCTTCACCTTCTTGGAAGGTACCACAGGATATGGTACTTCCGCACCTTTATTCCTAGCTTTTTCTTTCTTCTTCTTTCTAGCTTGTTCACTTTTACTCCTCTCTTCATTGTTATTTTTTTCATCGTTTTCATTTTTTTCATTTTCTTTTTCTTTTTCTACTTCTTTTTTCTTTTTCTTGGTCATTTAATTTCTTTTTCTTGACCATTATTTGTTTTTCTTTCTCCTGAATAGTTTTACCTCTCACATCACCTTTCTTATCATCAGTACCTTTCTTTTCAACAGCTTTCTTCTTGGGCACGAAACCACTGTCCTCATCCTCCGCCTCCACAAACCTCTTACTCCTTGTCATCACAACTTTACATTCCTCCTTGGGATTCTTTTCTGTATTCGCCACAAAACTATTGGATGACTTGTCAGCTATCTGCTTGGCCAGTTGTCCCACCTGGACCTCAAGGTTTTTCAGTGCTGACTCAGTGCTTTTATGATTTGACATTGTTACCTGCATAAACTAAGTCAAAGTCTCCTCCAGCTTAGTAGTCCTCTGAAAGATATTTGGCCCTTGTTGGATTGGCCATTTAGAAGGTCCCCCCCTGGTCTTTGTTGAATTTATTGCCAGGGTGTGATCTCCACTGTCCTTGTTGGTTATAAGGACCCTGCTGGAAGCCTGAAAATCCTCCTTGAGTATATCCTTGTCTCTATTGATTTCCCATTGATGTGTCATTATTTTCTCCTATTTCTTAACCCTTTTTGTCACCATTTTAATTACTGATTAGCCTTAATTGTTAAATTAATTATGCAGTTTTATCATTTGGGCCTACTTGACTAATTTTGTGTTTTTAATTTAATTTCAGGAGAATTATAAGCAATTGGGCTTGAATCCGGAATTGGGCTTGGACTTCAAGAGAGCAGACAATTTTATTTTATCAAATCTTATCTTATCCAGATTTTATTCCATCTAGATTTTATTTCATCCAATCTTATCTTATCTTGTCCAAATTTTATTTTATTTTGTTTATGGGCTTGGACTTAAAATAGATTTGTAAACTTTGGGGCTGAGGACCTATATAACAACACTAGTGTTTTAGTTCAGAGAGTTTTTTTCAAAGAGAAGAATAATTCTAGGGTTTTAGAATTCCAGTTTTTACTGTTCATGCACATTATTCACGTAGAATAAAATTCGTTTTCTGCAATTTCATTTCTACTTCAATCTACAATTTCGTTTTCTACTGATTAATGGAAAGCTAAGTCTCCAGCGTTGTTTTCTCTTGAGGATCAAACATAGTTCTCTTTGAGGTTTTGTTATTACTGTTGAATTCTGATAAGTTTTTCCTCTTCACCAATTACTCTGTATTTGTTGCTATTAATCCTTGCATGATTAGTGCTTGATTAATTGTTTCTACGCTTAATTTACCTTCATGCTTAATGATCAGTTTCGGTCATGATTAATTGGTGTATGTGTTGCTTAATCACATAATGACAACCTTATGTTAATTTTCGCTTAGTAATTTAATTTAGGGTTGGATTAAGTGGTTGAACTGATTAATGATAAATTCGCATAACCTAGGATAAGAGACATGCTTGTGAATCAAGGGAAAACAACATGTTTTAATTCTGTTATTTTCTAATTCAAATTTGCTTGCTGTTTAATTTACAAAAACATATAACCCCCCCCCCCTAATTCATTACTATTTTATTATTATCTGTTATGAACGTTTGGTTGACCATTGCTCGTTGGGAGACGACCTAGGATCACTTCCTAGATACAACATTTTTAATGTTTATTTGATTCGGGTACGACCTCGATCAAATTTAGCGCCGTTGCCGGGGAGTAGTGGTCCAAAGGTTCATCATAGTATTTAGTTGTTTTGAGTGTAGCTATGTTGTTTAGTGTTGTGAGTGTGTGTTTTTTTTTTGTAATGTTCTGTTTTGCATTTCAGTCGCGTCCCCTGTTTATCGCTTCCCTGTTTCAGTTTTATGTTGATAGTTAGATTTTTTTTGTTTAGTAGCGACTGATTTTGCAATTTAATTGGCGATTTTTGTTTTGATAGTTAGATTTGTTATTTTTGGCTGATTTTTTGTGTGGTAGTTTCTTTTGGTCCATATTTTGTGTGAAAAATACCAGAAGCACTTGGTGTGACTGAATTTGAGAGAGGCAAAAATTTTGGGGACTTGTTTTTAGCAAAACTTAAAACGGTCATAACTTTTGCTCCAGTTATCAGAATGACTATTATTATATATGCATTTGGGGTAGAAGAAAATTTCCCATGCCATGTCAGCTGACCTTAGGCAGTTTTTATTATTTTCTTATACTAAGTTTTTATTTTTAGTTTTTTAGTATTATTGTCTTATTTTTCTGAATAAAACAAAGTTCCACCGATTATTTGAATTGTAACATCCGTTAATTTCTGTAAAAATGAAATCCGACCGTTCGGTCATGCCGTAACCACGTTGGAAACCAAAAAGAGGTAAAATAATAATATAATAATAAAAAAATATCTTTTAGTAAAATAAATCAAAAAAATCAATCGGACGTTTTTTCTTTGGGATTTCTCTTTCTTAAATCGAATCGACTAATAACCAAAGTGAAACTAAGGCTAAAATCAATTCGTAAACCAAACTTTTGTCATCGCCTAAAAAAGCCATTTTCAAAGGTCCAACGCCTTGAAATGGTCTTTTCCGATTTTATTGGTTAAGTGTAGATTTCTAAAAAGCCTAAAATCAATATGTAACTTTACTACCTCTTTCAAAAATAAAGAAATCATTAATGGTCCAATGCCTTAATGTTTTCTCACTTTTCAAAAGAATCGAAAGATTGTCTAATGGTCCAACGCCTTAAATGACCTTTCATTAAAAAAAAAACATATCTTGCCAAAAAGGATAAAAAATAACCAAAACGCTTTGTTCACAAAAGAACTACATAGGTCTGATTTTCTCATCACAATTGAGGAATACGTAGGAGCAAAGGGAAATGCCCTTGTCGACCACAAAAAGATAAAAATATAAAAAGGCATAAAAAAGACATAAGAACGTAAAAAGGGAAGATAACATAAATTGAAGTCATATTTGCACATTTGATTAAAGGTTTCCGTCTCTTGTGACGGACGTGTGGGGTGCTAATACCTTCCCCGTGCATAAATACAACTCCCGAACCTTTCACTTAAAGTTCGTAGATCACGTCTTTTTCGGTTTTTTCGATGTTTTCCTCAAATAAACGTTGGTGGCAACTCCGCGCGTATTCCTTTCTTGGGACACGCTCCCGCAAGTCACGCGTCGCCCTCCCACCGAAGGGTAGGTTGCGACAGACGCCTATATGGACACCTAGCGCAACATACCCTCTGAAGTCGAGTACCATTTCAGCCATATGCTCACATATTTTGTACAACACGTCTTGGTCTTCAACATATACAAATGACAAGTATCGTTCGACCACGATTATAGTTAATCAATCTGCTTAAAGATAATTAGCTGATTAGAAGCACCTAAACAAGGTTAAGAGACATATTACCTACTTGGTAATCAGAATACGAAGGCCTAGAAACCCAAGGTCCAATAAGGTCGGTATATAAAGGGAAGAGCCCCCGAGGTAAAGATCATTGTTCATGTGAATATTCCATTGATGTCATTTGTTTCTTTAAACTTAACCCTTACTTAAGCGTCAAAGTGCCTTTTGTAGATGCCTACCTCCCCCACACACATACTCTTTTGGACTCATACATTGAAGATATGGACAATTTGTCAATAGGAGAACCATTCGACATAACTAGTGACCTTTCTGCAGAAGAGTAAGTGCTCAATCTATTTGTCACATGAACAAAAGCTAAAAAAACTTAATTATGTGTCACGAGGAAATTGCTATAAATTAAACTATGATAGTATTAGATTATATGTAATAATATTTCCATTAATAACTTAGTACTTATAATTTTTATTTATATCTTTTTCTATCACGTTATATTATTTTTCATAATACACAAGTGACAAGTCATAGTAACTTTCTAAGTATCACAATTTGCTAGTGACAATTTTTTTTTAAAAAAATTAAACGATTAATAGACACCCATACTCTATAAAACATTTTAGAGAGATAAATTTATATAACATTTTCACTTTAGTTCTTAAATGGAAGAAAAAAAGGTCTCTCAATTCATATTTCATCTTTCATGTTAGTCCTAAGGTGACAATGCTAATGTGACAAATCAATTGTCACAGTGTCTCACTTGACTATCACATGTTGTCTACATGATCAATTACCAAAATTAAATGGAGGGAAAAGGGAGTTAAGGACCAATATGAAATATTTAAGTTATCATTTTTTGTCTTTTCTCTTTGTTTCTCTCTCTTCCATTTTTCCTATTTCTTCTATTTTTCTATTCCTCCATTATCTTTTCACTCTTTTCCATGTTAAGCGAGTCCTACTGGCCAATCCATTTTATGCTATTTTGGTTTATATATTTTATATGTATATGATACATGTCAGTTATTATGTTATTAATTGCATATCATAATAATGCCCTTAGAATATACGATTCACTCAATGGTAGATCAAGTGGGACTTGATTGTGAGATTCATTGAACAATGAAATATAATTCTAAAAGTATTTGTAGTCAAGAATTATTGTTAATTGGGATGACAACAGTTCATTGAGGTTATTATGTGAGCAAATTGATGATCATATCTCATAGGTCATGGATACGAGATATCAAGTCAACACACAAGTATAAATATTAGGAGTAAATATTTATACTGGATAGATCCAATATGAGAATGCTTCATAATAGTCATTTAACTATCATAAGCGCTTCTCATAGCAATCATAAGGTAATAGTTGTCCTTGATTTGAAGTTACTACATTCCTACATGTAGAGTTATAGGCTTTAATGCTATCATACACCATCTGTAACAAAGTTATCATAAAAGTAGTAGCTAGGCCTACAATAATCATATTAAGAGATGTGAGTGATATAGATATGATTCATCCCTCCTACATAATAGGAGTTATATCTTTTGACCTCTCGATAGAGTAGGATGCGCTATATGCGTGGCCACATGGAAATGGGATCCAATCAAATAGTTTATGGAGATTAAAATTGTAGAAGCAAAGCTTCATGGTGAATCAAAGGTGATTGAAAGGTGTTTTGATGATAACAATGATGATAACAAAAGATGATGACAAAGGTGATGACAAAAAGCTCAAAGATCAATCAAAGAACAACTCAAGTGAATCAAAGATCAATCAAAGAACAACTCAAGTGAATCAAGAACAATTCAAGAGTTCAAGATAAGAATCAAGAAGAATTCAAGACTTAAGAAGAAAGTCTAGAGACAAGAATCAAGATTCAAGGTTCAAGATCTCAAGAATCAAGAAAAAGATTCAAGACTCAAGATTCAAGAATGAAGAGAAGACTCAATCAAGATAAGTATTAAAAAGTTTTTCAAAACTTTGAATAGCACATGAGTTTTGACAAAACCTTTTACCAAAGAGTTTTTACTCTCTTGTAATCGATTACCAGATTGTTGTAATCGATTACCAGTAGCAAAATTGTTTTGAAAAAGTTTTCAAATTGAATTTACAACGTTCCAATTATTTTCAAAAAGTTGTAATCGATTACAATGTTTTGGTAATCGATTACCAGTGCCTTTGAACGTTGAAATTCAAATTCAAATGTGAAGAGTCACATCCTTTCACATAAAAGCTTTGTGTAATCGATTACACTGATTTGGTAATCGATTACCAGTGAATGTTTCTGAATAAATCAAAAGATGTAACTCTTCAAATGGTTTTTGACTTTTTCAAATTGGTTTTAAGTTTTTCTAAAAGTTATAACTCTTCAAAATGGTTCTCTTGACCAGACATGAAGAGTCTATAAAAGCAAGGCTTTGTTTTGTATTTTCAATCAATCTTTCTAAGCAATCTTTCTATCAATTCATCTCAATCATTTCTTTCAATCATCTTTCAATATTTTCTTTTATCTCTTTCAACAGTTGTTTTGTTTCATCTTCTCTTCATGTTTCTAAAAGTTTTTGTTCAAAACTTTCTCTTCGAAGAAAAGTTCTTTGTTCAAAAAATTGTGCTATTCATCTTTTTCATTCCCTTCTCCCTTTGCCAAAAAGAATTCGCCAAGGACTAACCGCCTGAATTCTTTTTGTATCTCTCTTCTCCCTTTTCCAAAAGAACGAAGGACTAACCGCCTGCATTCTTTTGTGTCTCTCTTCTCCCTTGTCAAAGAATTCAAAACGACACAGTCTGAGAATTCTTTTGATTCTTCCCTTTCCCTTATACAAAAAGTTTTCAAAGGACTAACCGCCTGAGAATTCTTTTGTATCCCCATTCACAAAGTATCAAAGGTTTAACCGCCTGAGATCTTTGTCTTAACACATTGGAGGGTACATCCTTTGTGGTACAAGTAGAGGGTACATCTACTTGGGTTTGACTGAGAACAAGAGAGGATACATCTCTTGTGGATCAGTTCTAGTGGAGGGTACATCCACTAGGGTTTCAAAGAGAACAAGGGAGGGTACATCCCTTGTGGATCTTTGCTTGTAAAAGGATTTTTACAAGGTTGAAAGAAATCTCAAGAACCGTAGGTCCCTTGGGGACTGGATGTAGGCACGGGTTGTTGCCGAACCAGTATAAAAACTCTTGTGTGTTTGTTTCCTTCTTCCCTACTCTTTTACTTTCCGTTGTGCATTTAATTTCCGCTTTTACTTTCTGTTAAGTTTCTCTTCTACTCCTTATTCTCTTAACAATTTAGTAAAAGCCATAGAAGAGTAATTTTTTAATTAGTAAAGGTTTAGGAATAATTAATTCAACCCCCCTTCTTAATTATTCTGAGGCCACTCGATCCAACAAAGATAAGCTCATGTTTTCTATAAGGAGGTGCATACCTTAAAACATGACGTTTGAGAAAAAAGAAACATTATTTTTGTGAGTTGTCTCTAAACCCCTAACCATCAACTAGCATCGAGACACCACTCCAGCTTTACATGTGTGGACTGAGGAAAGACATTGTCATGTTCGACGCTTGGCAATGAAGAGGACACTCTCCATTATTTGAAACCACATTTCAAAGGTAACCTCTAAACTCTCAGTGATTCATGCTAGATGTGTAGTCCATGGAATGGGGTTCTTTCTGCTCATAATCTTTTTAGAATTTTTTAAAGAAAATTAGGGTTAACTAAGTTTTTAGTCCGTAAACTTCTTCAAAATTCGGTTTTTAGTCCCTAAACAAAAGTTTGACTAGTTAAGGTCCCTTAACTATTAGGTTTTCAGTCTCTAAACTTTTGTTTGATTGGTCAAGGTCCCTAAACTTTTAGAAATTTCAGTTTTTAGCTCCTAAACAAAAGTTTGAACTTATCATTTTTATTCATTTAATGAGATTTTAGGGACTAAAAACTGAATTTTTCAAAAGTTTAAGGATGAAAAACCTTAATGAAAATAGTTGGAGGACCTTGACCAGTCAAACATTTGTTTAAGGACTAAAAACTGGATTTTGAAAATGTTGAGAGATTTTGACCAATCAAACTTTTGTTTAAGGAGTAAAAATCAAATTTCAAATATGTTTAGGAACTAAAAACTTAGTTTACCCAAAAAAGTATAGACTATGAAACCCCAACATTCCATTCTTCCTTTCACTTTCTCTATCTTCTCTCCCTCTATCATTCATGCTCTTTCTTTTGCTCTCTTGTCTACATCTTCCACTCTTCCTTTCTTCTCTTTTCTCCTTCATTTTTCCTCTTTCTCTCCCTCTCTTTCACTTATTTCAATGTCTACTTGACTCTCTTTCATTCTTCCTCTCTCTTAAGCATCAAGTAGTGTCCTAATTGTACATGGCATCCACACAACAAGAACAAAAATGAACTCAACAAAAACAAACGAAATATTTAAGTAGTTTGTCTTTCTCTTTATTTGTCTTCTCTTCCTTACATTATCATTTAGAGACCTTCAATTTGAGTTTTCTCATGATGAAAACCTTGTAGCTTGTAATTTCAAAAACTTTGACTACTCGATTGTTAAATAGAAAGAGAGAGAGAAGGAAGAATGAAAGAAAGTGATGAACAATGGAAGAAGGAGAGAAGACATAGGAAGAATAGAAGAAAGAGAAAGGAAGAATGACATAAAGAGATAGGTCAAAACAACATAAAATATTTCATTTTGGTACCTGTTAACTTCATTTCAGTCCTTGTTGACATGGACGTCATGTGGAGAATAGTTAGGACATTACTTGGCACTTAGGATTTGTTTGGGAGGGGAGAAGAAAGAGGGATGTGAAGTAGGTAGGTGAGAAAAGAAAAGAAAGAAATAGGATGGAAATTTAGGTTCTTTAGTTGAATAAAAATAGAGTGAAAATGGAGAATAAATATTTAAATTAAAGTTGCTGAGTAGATAAAAAAATAAAAAAGGATAAATTAATATGACTTTTTTACCTAGGTTTGATAAAGCATAAATAAGTTAGAAATTTTTTAATTTGGAGTGAGACCCAACCAAGAACCTTGGTTTAGTGCTTTCTCTTCTCTTCCCTTCTTTTCCCTTCTCTTTGCTATTTCATGTCTATCAAAGAGAGGGTTAAGGATGGACAAAGAAAGAATGGAAAAATGAAAGAAAGAAAAATAGAGGAGAGAGTGCAAGAGCAAGAACGGAGGAGTGAAAGATAAGGGAGAAAGAGAGATGGAAGAGTGATAGAATACAAGAAAGAAAGAGAAAGAATGGAAGAGAGTGTAGAAGAAGGAAGAAAGAAATAAGTTAAATATTTGATTCTTTTCCTTGTTGACTTCATTGATTGATCATTGATAATGTTGATGAAAAGTGGCACCATAAGTGGAAAACTATGTGACACTTAATGTGTGACAATATCAATGTTGTTAACAACATTATAAAACAAACATCTACTTTCATATTAACACTAAATATTGAATACACTTTTAAGAACTTTTTTCTATCTAGTTTTCCTCCATTTAGGGACTAAAGTGAAAGCATCATACAAATTCAAGATTAAAATGGTGATTTAATTGGAAAAAAATATAAAGAGGTGAAATGTATAGTAAATAATATGATTTTGATCCAGCAAAAAAAAAACATAGATAATATGATTGATAGAAAGAAAAATGGAGAGAAATAACGAGGGTAAGTGGGCCTTGGTATTCATATATCATTATTATTTTTAAGGAGCCAATATATCTTAATTTGACATGAGATTTTAGATATGGTCCTATCTTGTGAAAAATCGAATATTAGAGCAATTTTGACAGAGTTGCTTAAGTTTTTTTTTTTTTTTGGTGAATTAGCGGGGCAAACACCTTGAAGCACTACTAAAAATAAGCTTTTTTACGACGTTCCTTCTACGACGGTCGCGAGAAAAACGTCTTAGTTAATTAGGCGGTGGCATTATCGTAAATATAAATGTGTGGAACGAACTCTATGGCAGCGGTTATGTTCAAGACCATCTTTGAAAGAACAACTCACATTTGAGTGGAATTTTTGAAATTAAATAAAAGTTAATTTAAGACGGGTTTATGGTAAACCCGTCTTTAAGTTTTAATATATTTTTGATAAAACCCTAGATTCAGGCTCACTCGGTCTCGCGTCATGGCCTCACTACTGCCTCCCTACGCTCGTGCTGTCGACTCTGTCGCGACTTTGCCTCATGTCAAGACCAAAGCGGCACGCCACTAAGTTCATCCCCAACCACACCACCCTCCACCCCCCCTGGTGGTAGCGCCGATCAATGTGGTGGACCACTGCCTCCCCTACGAGAAGCACAACTTCTACGACGTCACCTTCAACAACACCGTCCTCCGCGACCACCACCACCACGTGCTCACCGTAGGCCTCGACGTCCTTCTTTTTTTCTATTTTTTCGAACCCCTTTTTTATCTTTTTCCTCAATTGCTAATGCCCCTTTGGTTGTTGCTGTTGTGAGGGGTTTTGTTGATTTTGGGAAAGTGAGGCAAATTGCATAGAAGTTGGGCTGAAATATGTTGCCTAGGTTGGGCCTGCTTACAACTCTTCTGGCCAATGGTGGTCATGCACAAGTGGTTTAACATGGGGAGCTATGAGTCTAATTTCAGAGCTGATTGAAGTCCACAAGTGCTTTTGCGAGATTATCTCTATGGCGGGACGAGAACCAAAAACCAAAAGTAGAAGAAAAAGCTACCATTTTGTGCATGTGTGCGACCTCCCACCAAGGGAGATCGATTGCTACCATATAGTTTGAAGTAAGTGATATGTTTAGCCTTCTTGTTTGTAAATTTTTTGTTTTTAAAGATGCACACACAAGTTCTATTGCAAAAGCAGGAACTGAAGAAGCTATTCGTAAATCCAAGATTTCTGAGTCCCAATTTGAGAAAGGACTGACGTATATGATCTTTGATATTATAAAGGGTGCCAGTAGTCTAAAATCCTATAAGGATTTAATATTCAAAATAAAAAAAATTGGGAAAGAAGTGAAAAATTGTGTGCACAAAACATGGGCCTTTTGTTTATTTTATATAGTTTTAGTAAATTTTCTTTTTTATAGACATTATCTATTTTCTTACAGGTTATGTGATGGGGATCTGGGTTCAATGAAAATCTAAGGGTGTGTTTGGTTTGCATTTTCATTTTCTATTTTCATTTCCTGTTTTCATTTTCTGAAAACTGTTTTCATTTTCAAAAGATTAAAATTCTGAAAACATGTTTGGTTTGACTTCTTGTTTTCTGTTTTCATGAAATAAAAATATTGAAAATTTATGATATATTGACTTCTTGTCTTTTTGTATTTTTAGATTTTCTTAAAATTACATTCATTGCCACCGCAATTTCATTTTATCCAAAATGAGGTTTATGTTCTCAACTGAAAACACTGAAAATGAGAATTTATTGTTTTCATTTTCTGGTTGTTTCTTGTTTTCATTTTCACTGAAAATGTTTTCAGAAATCCAACCAAACACATTTTCATCACTGTTTTCTATTTTCAGTGAAAATGAAAACAGAAAACAACCAAACCAAATACCCCCTAAGGATCTAATGGCTCCTTTCCACTTGCTTTAAGAGTCTTGGCAGTTTGGAAACTATAGGCTTACATGATAGTGATACAATTATTTTCTTACATTATATGATTATTTTCAGTTGTCTATTTGCCATAAAAAATTTCTATTATTGACCTTTGTTCATGTTTGAAACTTTTAATGTGAGAAAATTAAGTAGTTGAAGCTAATTTACACAATATTAGAACTTCAAATTTCAAAATAACTTTGTTCATTTGCTTTGAGCAGTGGTTGCTGTTTCTGATGGCTTGAAGGCATAGGATAAGGCCCCTACTAAGATTGATCCACGACTTCTTGATGTGAAGCATCTCTTTTAGGGATCTGTGGAACCACAACCTAAGGTAATAATTCAGTTTGTTTTCGGGGATGCTGGGTTGGCATTTTTGGTTTTGTTCGTTTTTGGTTCATTTGGTTTGGTTTTCTTGGGTTGTGATTGGTGTATTGGTGATGCAGGAGGTGGATGTACTTAGAGATACTAAGCAAAAAAGCACCCTGATGGGTAATTATTGCTTCTTTAAAAGACTTGGTTTGACTTTTAATTTATATTAGCTTTTTTGTGGCATACTTTCTCAAATTATTCTGGTCATCTTCTTGCAATGGAATGGATGATCTTAATTTTTTATCTGCTATATTCATCACAAGCAATATTGCATAACAAACTAATTACAATGATTAGTAAGGTATCCTGAAAAACTGAAAACATTAAGAATGCAAAATAGTTGGCAGTTCAATTGCTTGAGCTGATTTATTGCTATGAATAGCAGACTTATTGTTCCCCATTCCCACCCCCTCAATTGCTTACCCTTTTATTGTGGTTTTTGTCTTCCAAACATATGGTACTTGTTGTTGCTAACTACTTTGTGACTACAGCTATGAAGATGGAAACACAACTTTGAGGAAGGTGTCTTCAGCTGCAAATTTCATTTGGTCATGTGTAGGTGGAGGATTCAAGTTAGAAAAGCTCTTTCACTAACTCAAAAGCTTGATATTCACTCTCTCTGTTTTTAATAAATACGGGTGATTTGATATTCACTCCTAAGATTGCAAACTAGATAATTCGTAGTTTTTTTTATCGTTTTATTCTCTTTTAGCCCACCTCACCTAGTGGGATAAGACTTTTGTTGATCATTTTTTTCTCTTTGTCTTTGAATGCAATGTTTTGAGAGGCAAGTGATTTCTTGGTATATAAACACCTAGTTGGAAAAAAAAAAGTAAGTATTTCTTTTGTAAATTCATTTTCCTGTTAAATGCAGATAGCTGATTCGCTTGCTGCTTTAATATTATTCAATAAACTTGATGATGTTAAATTTTAATTCCAGGGTCTTAATATGGCTGCTCTAATCATGTGCATACTTCTAAGACATCATCGTGATTCTACAGTTCTATGATTTGATGAACACAATCCCATCATTCCAATATAACTATGTAACAGTAGAGGTGATGAGTTTAATCCCTCTCCTCCATATTTAGACTGGGAAAAAAAGATGTAGGTAAATGAAAGAAAATAAATTCTGTAAAGAAAAATTAATTTATATTTTTAGGACAAAACCAAACAGATTCATATTATATATAATTGGATATCTAAATTAGCATTTTTGGTGGTCATTTCTTTCCTTAGTAGCTTGTCATGTTGTTTTTAATTAGTTATCTTTTTTAACTGATCTTGTATCTTACATGTGATATTTTAGTCATATATATTTCTTATATTAATATCATACACTTAATTTTTTAGTCTTTCATCCTCAATGATGCAAATAATTCATCATTGTTCTTATATTAATATTCATCATTGTTTTTAGTCTTTTTTAACTGATCTTTTATGTAACACTAGATAGTGATACTCAATCTCCTTAGCCAGAGTTCTAGTGTATTATTACCCCTTAGCTGGAAGGTTGAGGAGTGTGGATGATCACACTCACAAGCTTGAGGTGGATTGCAATCGAGAAGGTGTTGTTTTTGCTGAGGCTTTCATGGCCAGAGTTCTAGTGTATTATTCCCCCTCTCATAATACAGGTCACAGATTAATTAATTCCTTCAACTTTTGGAATTTCTAGTTCATGAACCGAAAATCCTATGACCACAGTTTATAAAAAAGAAGAAAAAAACACGTCTAATTATAATTATTATATTCAATTATAATTTATTTATTTATTAAATATGATCATAATTATGAAAATATTTAAATTATGACCTACTGGGTTTCTGTTAATATAACAGAGTAGGCATCAAGTATTTAATCCAAGTTTTATGGGCTGGTGGGTCAACGCACAAAGCTTGTGTTATAGGAAGCTTATGGTGTATTTAATCCAAGTCAGAAAATAAAAAATATTAATTATTTTTCAACAGTATTTTTCTCATTGAATATTGTTGCTCCTAAATATTAATTAATTCGAAACTATAATATAATGTTTTATAATGAGGACATTTTAATAAATAGAGGGGCTCACTAATTAATTTGATCTTCAAACTTCAAGTTCTTGAAGACGGGCAACAAGATCGAGCAAATAAAGATAATGTTCAGACAATAGAATAGCGCCCCAAGCAATTGCAAGTAAATTTGGAGGAAACCAACAAATTCAATTCATACTTTTTTTTTATTATTTATTTTTATATGTATAAATTAAAATAGTTATGTACTTATGTTGAATGAGAACGTTTTCTTAAATTATTTTTCAGAGTATTCTTACGAGCTGAATTTTCTTTTGATGGGAGATTTTTTTAATAAAATAAAACCTATCTCTCTTTTAATTTATCATTTTTTATTTCTAAATCAAAATTTCATTTTTTAAAATTATTAATAATTAAAAATAATCCTACAATATAATATAAATTATTATCATAAATTAAAAATATAACATATTTAAAATATTTATTTATTATAAATTTCATTTAAAATAAAATAGACATCTATCCTTTGCACATGTTAAAATACTAGTTTGTTGAAAATTGTAAAATTAAAAAAATCATTAAATAAAATATTTAATCCATAATATTTTATGATTTCAAACAAACTTCAATTAGTAGGATATTGTCATATTGAGATATTCAAAAAAGTGTGGTAAGAATGTTGTTATCATTAATAAAAAAAGAAAACAATGTTGGTACCATTTCTCTTCAAATTAAATAAATTCAGGAACAGAGGTAAAGAAAAAAAAGAAATACAAAATGAGAAAAGTACATTCATGGTAGCCGAGACATGTTTTCTTCCCTAGTAACAAGAGTGCTATTGATCCAATGAAAGTCACAGGAAATGATAGTTATTACTACTACCTTGGGAGAATTTGGATGGATACTGATGGAAATCCTATTCAAGCTCATGGAGGGGGCATTTTATATGATGAAAGATAAAGAACATACTATTGGTACGGTGAATATAAAGATGGGCCCACGTACCATGCTCACAAGAGAGCATCTGCTCGGGTAAGTCATTTCAATTGAAACTATTATTGTTTTAACCACTAGTCAATAATTGTCCTGATGGCTATGGGAGTTTATTTAGTTTTTTCTATTTCATCAAATAAATTTAATTGTTGTTGATAGCAGGCTGATTATCAAGCAGGTCTATGTTTATAAGAAATAAAATTGGGCCAAGGGAGGGATAGGACAATTAGTAACTAACTAACTGACTGAATGTAAGTTGTTATAGGACTTGGTATAAATAGGCCATTGTAAATAAGAGGTGTGGGAAAGTAATTGTAATGTGGAAAGGTGCTGATGTACTCTCGAATTAACATAAGAAGTGTATTCGACTATGCTGTACAGTGATGAGATGAAGGCAAATTAATAAACAAGCATATTACTTAGTCCTAGTGATATTAGACTTGTATTTTAGCGAACAATATATATGTATTTAAAATTTAATTCAAATTACTTAGTCCTAGTGATATTAGACTTGTATTTTTTTTCTTCTGAAAACAAAATATCTTCTTAACCAAAATACCTATACTCTTAGCTTGTTAGTGATAGCAATTATCTCCTTTTCTTTTTTTCTGTTTTCTCTTGTGTAGGGTGGCCTCTATCTAGTTTACATTCCTTATTGGGTCATAATTTTTCTTTAATCAGAACTTGAAAAGAAAAAAAAAACATATTAGTAATGTTGTCATGTTTGAATTTTTTGCAGTTATAAGATTAAAAATTAAAAATATTGCTTATAAACAACATTTTCCTACCTGTCTATAGGCAAAGGCTGTTATTCCAAGGAAATAAAAAATATATTACATTCTACATCGGTTCTGGGATGACTGTCGTAGAATGCTATCCATTCTAAGATAGTCACGTGTGAAAGATTGTCTTAGAATGAACACCATTTTACATCAGTTCTAGAACGCCCGTCGTAGAATGAAATCAGTTCTACATCGGTTCTTGGACAACCGTCGTAGAATGTGTACCCCTTTTTACAACGTCGCCTACAACAACGGTCGTAAATCGATGTAAAATGACCCAATTAATCGATGTAGAATGCAATTTTTCTAGTAGTGAAAACTGGAATTAAAACCTGTGATAGAACATACTATAACTTACATCCTCACAAATAGCGATTAAAACAAATGAAGGCACAACATCAAAAACTTTTTCTTGATCTAACAAGGATAAACCATGATTTGCTAGTCACCACTTGATTACCTTCCACCTAACAGCTTGTAGTTATTTATACTTAGAATAACTTGGAAAGCAAGATGAGTGTTTGGGAAACCTTTCAACAGCAGCTAAATCAAAGTGGAAGAATCAGATTTAACAATAAGGGATGTATACCCTCTATTCCATGCTAATTTTATCCCCAACAGAATGGCCATAGCTCGGCATTCACACTGCAAATGCCAATATCAACTCACTACTAAAAAATATACATTTAACATCGCTATGTTAACATCGGTTTCCGGAAAAACCAATGTTAACAAAAGCACGGTGGCATACTTGTAATTAAGATTAGTTTATTAACATCGGTTTTATGAAATACCGATGTTAAGATGTAACTGTTAACATCGGTTTTGTAAAAAACCGATGTTAACACAAATGCGGTGGCGATGTCAATATCGATTTTTTAAATAACCGATGTTAACATCCACTAGTTAACATCGGTTTTTGCAAAACCGATGTTAACTTTAGAAAGTTAACATCGGTTTTTTAAAACACCGATGTTGATATGAACTACTTAACATCGATTTTGTTTAAAAAACCAACGTTGTCCCTTTCATAAGTACTAAAACCCCGAAAATCCATTTTCCCTCCACGCGTTCAGTAACCGAAACTCTTTCTCCATTTCTTCCTCATCACTTAGGTTATTTGTCCTCCTGAAGCTGCCATTTCTATTCGTGTTCGAGTTGGAGTTCGCACCAGTTCCCATTCGAGTTGGTGTTCAAGTTCAAGTACGTGTTGGAGTTCGAGTTTGAGTTCGCAACAGTTCCCATTCGAGTTCGTGTTCGTCACTGTCGCATTTAGGTACGTGGGCAAACCAGCTTCTTTCTGTGCTTTCTGGTCATAAATCGTGTCATCATTTCCCCCATTGTAGAGTGTGAGTCAGCACCCTGCTTCGCTTCGCTTTAAGGTAAAATAGCATCTTAAATGTTTGTCTTCGAGTTTCATTATTTCACCCTCCTTGGGATTCAATGCTTTTTGTAGCTTTGTGTTTACAGTGACCCTGGACCTCAGCAGCACTGGTCCTTTGAGGGTTTGTGTTTACAGTGACCCTGGAGCTCACCTATCAGTGAAGTTTCCATCAAAGGTAAGTACCACACTGTCCCTGAAACATTTTTTTTCATTCCATGATAGAAAAATGGTTGAACCCTGCATTTACTAATTCATATGGTACTGTTGTTGACCCTGGACCTCAGTTACGCTGTGCCTTTGTGGGTTTGTGTTTACAGTGACCCTGGAGCTCACCTATCAGTGAAGTTTCCATCAAAGGTAAGTACCACACTGTCCCTGAAACATTTATTTTCGTTCCATGATAGAAAAATGGTTGAACCCAGCATTTACTAATTCATATGGTACTGTTGTCCGCCTATTTTGTGCCTGTGTTTGCCTTGTTGAAATTAGTTATCAGTTTAGTTCAATTCAAAATAGTTTTTAGAACTAACCTAGGTTAGGTATGTTGGGTCTTTAAAATTAGTTTGAGAATGATTTGCTGAAAGATACGGGTTGGTATTACAAGGAATTGCTCGAGAAGTGTGGGTGGAACGGTATTGTGGAGGTTATAGAGGCAAAGGGAGAGGGAGACATGTTTCATTTGTTGAATCTAGATTGTGACAATGCTGTTTCCTTGCTCGATCGAGTTGCTTCCTTTATCAACCATAGTTAAGGATACAGTTATGAGTTACTATGTGATATGTCTGTCTGCACTTGTTACTTGTTATTGTTAGTAACATCCTTCCTTTACTTGAGGTTATTTATGAGAATTTGCACTTCCTGTTTGATGTAGCGTATGTCACTGACACTGACTATGTATGTTGAGCAATTCTAGCATCTGCTTGAAAATATGTTCTATTGAAAATGCTATATACATGGTACACAAAATTAGCTTTAATTAATTATACTTAATGACTACGTGCTTGTGTAAAAATTTCTCTGGACTGCCAAACTATATTACTTCAGCAAAAATCAAGGAAATGGTGTGTTAGTAATATAAAATTAAAAGAATAAAGCATCAAGAACCATTTTCCTAATCACTACAAAATTGGTCATTCAGGATAATTTTGTATTATAAGGTCACTAAATTTAGGATATAGTATTAGTCTTTTGTAATTCTTCTGCTGAATGGTAAATCTTTATGTTGTATAATCTTTAGGTAGGAGAGTTGGAATACTAGTTAGTTCATCATGGAAGGGAAAAAGTTCATTATGTTTATCGCTTGTAAGTTGAACACTAGCTCTTTACAAAAGGAGAAATGTTTGGTGAAGTAGAAATCCTTGGAGGTGTATTCTTTCTCCTATTTTGTTTAATTAATAAAATCTTTCTTTGGTAACAAAAACAGCACCCTCTTGAAATTCAACCTTGTCCAATAGGCTGGAATTCTAGAGCTCTGTTTTAGGTACACAAAATGGGGGGACATGGGATGTTGAGCTTTTGCTAACACAAATTGGGATCTTAGCAGATTATTGGGCATGAAAGCCTCCAGAAATGAGGTTGTGGCAAATGTATGCCCCAAAGTGTAACCTTAAAGCAAATCTTCTTCCTTCAATTTGACTTATTTTGGTTCAACATTTCCATTGTGTAATATCACTAGTTAGGAAAACTGACCAATTCATGAAAGAATTATATGTCTTATTCTTCCTCTCTCTTGTTCTTGATCTCTACTCTTTAGTGGCATTGCTGCTTCTGAACCTTTTTTTATCCTTGAAGTAGTTTAATTTTTTTTATTTGTGTTAAACTAGTTCAGAACCATTCTCCAAATTGTGAATTGGTGTAATATTTACAATTCACAATGTTAGAAGAATTATGTCTCTAATAAATATAATCATACATTAAGTAGTTATAGTCTCTGCTAAAACTTAATATACTAAAATATATAAAACAACACTAAAATATAATAGATAAAAAATAACATTTAATCTTAATTAATTTAAAAAAAGTGTGCTTAATGTAATAAGATATTTTATCATATTCTCTAAGAAAAGTAAGAAAGAAAAAATAAGTTTGAACCAATGTTGTACAATGCACTCCAATCTGGTTTCCTCTTTTGTTTCTTCAACTTCTAGGTTATCTCCTTTTACACCCTCCTTTACACTCTCCTTGCTCTTCCCCTAAAGGACAATGTAGAGTCCAACCACTAGTAAAACAGTGCCACCAACACTGCCATAATTAAAGAAAAGAAAAAACAATGAGCCTCGTTAAATAGTTAACTTAATTTGTTTTACATTTTGTGCTTCTTTTGAGATTGATAGAGTAGAATTTGAACCTTCCCAATTAAAGTGTTTCTTTCCACAAAAGTGCTAAGAATATTGTTGTGATTATAAGAGCTAGAGGGGTGAACATTGCTGTGAAAACCAGGCCTATAGTCTCTATTGTGCAGACTTGCAGCCAATAACAAATGCCTGTTACAATTACACCCTGCCAACAAATACTGTTAAAAATAATGAAACAGATAGAGTAGAAACTGAATACCAAGTCAACACCCATCCATACTATTCATTATGGGAACCAAGTCAAGACCCATTTTGGTGTGTGGACCCCCTCCCAGAAAAAGTCTAGACCCATGGACTTGCTATTATACATTTTGCATACAATTTCATCTTTTGACAAAGTGATCATCTCTACTTCCCTTGCTGCTGAGCAAGAGGAGAAGTTGTTGCTAGTGCTCAAGAAGCACAAGAAGGTCATTGGATGGACTTTAGCAGACATTCCTGGTATTAGCCCATCTACCTGCATGCATAGGATACTTTTAGAGGATGGAGCTAAGCCAGTGAGGCAGCCACAACGGCGACTCAACCCCGTCATTCTAGATGTGGTGAAAAAGGAAGTGACCAAGCTTTTACTGTTGGATCAAGTGGTCTCGGAATAATTAAGAAGGGGGTGTTGAATTAATTATTACTAGACCTTTACTAATTAAAATTTACCCTTCTTAGGCTTTTACTATGTTGTTAAGAAAGTAAAGAATAGAAATATAAACTTAACCAAAAGTAAAAGCGGTAATTAAAGTGCACAACGGAAATTAAAACAGTAGGGAAGAAGAAGACAAACACACAAGAGTTTTATACTGGTTCGACAACAACCCATGCCTACATCCAGTCCCCAAGCAACCTGCGGTCCTTGAGATTTCTTTTCAACCTTGTAAAATCCTTTACAAGCAAAGATCCACAAGGGATGTACCCTCCCTTGTTCTCTTTGAACAACCTAGTGGATGTACCCTCCACTAGAACTGATCCACAACAAATGTACCCTCTCTTGTTCTCAGTTACAACAACCCAAGTAGATGTACCCTCGACTTGTACCACAAAGGATGTACCCTCCAATGTGTTAAGACAAATTTCTCAGGCGGTTAGTCCTTCGAAACTTTGTGAAGGGGGAAACAAAAGAATTCTCAGGCAGTTAGTCCTTTGAAATCTTTTGTTTATGGGAAAGGGAAGAATCAAAAGAATTCTTAGACTGTGTCATTTTGAATTCTTTGACAAGGGAGAAGGGAGACACAAAAGAATTCAGGCGGTTAGTCCTTTGTTCTTTAGGAAAAGGGAGAAGAGAGACACAAAAGAATTCAGGCGGTTAGTCCTTTGTTCCTTTGGAAAAGGGAGAAGAGAGACACAAAAAGAATTCAGGTGGTTAGTCCTTGGCGAATTCTTTTTGGAAAAGGGAGAAGAGAATGAAAAAGATGAATAGCACAAGTTTTTGAACAAAGAACTTTTCTTGGAAAAGAAAGTTTTGAACAAAAACTTTTAGAAAGATGCAGAGAAAAAGAATCAGAAAAATTCTGTAGAATGAAACGAAAGAAGATGTTGAAAGATAGATTGAAAGATAGAATGATTGAAAGAGATGATGGATCATCTTTAAATTCATGCCATGGTCACATATTTATAATCTCTTGATGACTCAAGTCAAAGTTTGTGACTCTTGGCAATTTCTTTTAAAACTAGTCACTTAGAAAAGTTGTGACTTTTGAAAGAATCTTCAGAAACAAGTCACTTGAAGAATTGTGACTTTTGGAAATGAATTTTTTGAAAATAGTCACTGTTAATCGATTACAATAAGGTGTAATCGATTACACATCAACAGATGTGACTCTTCATTTTGAATTTTGAAAATCTTAACGTTTTAAAACACTGGTAATCGATTACAGCTTTGTAAATCAGTTTGAAAAATAGTGCTGGCTACCGGTAATCGATTACTACCTTCTGGTAATCGATTACCAGAGAGTAAAACTCTTTGGTAAAAGATTTTGTGAAAACTTCATGTGCTACTCAATGTTTTGAAAAACTTTTTTAAAACTTATCTTGATTGATTCTTCTCTTGATTCTTGAATCTTGAGTCTTGAATCTTGATCTTGATTATTCTTCAAACTTGATTCTTGAAAACTTCATTCTTGAATCTTTGGAATTTGCTTGACTCTTTATTCTTTGGCATCATCAAAATAACATTGGAAGGAATTGCTTCCACACTTACAAGCTGGAATCGTCTACCCCATTTCTGACAGCCTGTGGGTGAGTCCAGTCCAAGTGGTTCCTAAGAAGACAGGTCTCACAGTGATTAAGAATGAAAGGGATGAGCTTATCCCCACAAGAGTGCAGAACAGCTGGTGAGTCTGCATTGATTATAGGAGGTTGAACCAGGTAACCAGAAAAGATCATTTTCCCCTGCCTTTCATTGATCAAATGCTTGAGCGCTTGGTAGGTAAGTCTCATTATTGTTTTGTTGATGGTTTTTCTGGTTATTTACAAATTCATATTGCTCCTGAGGATCAAGAAAAGACCACATTCACCTATCCCTTTGGCACTTTTGCCTATAGGAGGATGCCCTTTGGCCTATGCAACGCCCCTGGTACCTTCCAACGGTGTATGCTTAGCATTTTTAGTGACTTTTTAGATAGTTGCATAGAGGTGTTTGTGGATGATTTTACTGTTTATGGATCCTCTTTTGATGCATGTTTGGATAGTCTAGATAGAGTTCTTAATAGATGCATTGAAACTAAACTTGTGCTGAATTTTGAAAAGTGTCACTTCATGGTAGAACAAGGTATAGTTTTAGGGCATATCATTTCTAGTAGGGGCATAGAGGTAGACCCTGCAAAAATAGATGTTATTTCACAATTGCCTTACACCTCTTGCATACGAGAGGTTCGTTCTTTTCTTGGTCATGCAGGGTTTTATAGGCGCTTTATCAAGGATTTAAGCAAAGTGGCCCTTCCACTATCCAATCTGTTGCAAAAGGAGGTGGAGTTTGATTTTGATGACCAATGCAAAGAGGATTTTGATTGCCTCAAGCGTGCGGTGACTACCACCCCTATCATTCAGGCACCTGATTGGACAACCCCATTTGAGCTAATGTGCGATACATCCAATTATGCATCAGAGGATGTCCTTGCTCAAAAGATTGATAAGCTGCCTCGGGTGATCTACTACGCTTCCAGAACATTGGATGCTGCTCAAGAAAATTACACTACCATAGAGAAGGAGCTATTAGCGATAGTTTTTGCTCTTGAGAAATTACGTTCATATTTACTTGGTACTTGTGTTATTGTTTATATTGACCATGCAACTCTAAAGTACCTGTTGAAGAAGGCTGAATCAAAGCCTAGATTGATCAGGTGGATGCTTTGGCTCCTAGAGTTTGATTTGGAAATCCATGATCGGAGTGGTGCACAGAACCTCGTGGTTAACCACCTGAGTAGGATTGAGCATTGTCGCAACCTACCCTTCGGCGGGAGGGCGACGCGTGACTCGCGGGATGCGTGTTCCACGAAAGGAATACGCGCGGAGTCGCCACCAACGTTTATTTGAGGAAAACGTCGGAAAAACCGGAAAAGACGCGATCTACGAACTTTTTAGTGAAAGGTTCGGGAGTTGTATTTACGCACGGGGAAGGTATTAGCACCCCATACGTCCGCCCCAAGGGACGGCAGCCTTTAATCGAATGTGCAAACATGACTTTGATTTTTTTATGTTCCCTTTTTATGTCTCTATATCCTTTATACCCTTTTTATATTTTCTCTTTTTGTGGTCGACAAGGGTGTTTCCCTTTGCTCCTACGTATTCCTCAATTTGGGATGAGAAAATCAGACCTACGTAGTTCTTTTTTTTTTTATCAAGTGATGCCTTTTTTACTTAAGTGGTGATCATTTTAAGGCGTTGGACCTTAAAAATGATCCATTTTACTTAGCGAGAAATTGAAATGACAAACTTTAAAAGCCTATTTTTGTGGACGAGCTTGACTAGGCGAGTTGATTTTAGCCTTAGTTTCACCTTAGTTATTAATCAATTCGATTAAGAATGAGAAATCCCAAAGAGAAAACGTCCGATTGATTTTCCGCTTTATTTTACTAAAAAGATATTTTTTTTTATTATTATATTATTTTTTACCTCTTTTTGATTTCCAACGTGGTTACGGCACGACCGAACGGTCGGAATTGATTTTAACCGAAGTTAACGGATAATATAATTCGAACGTTCGGTGGAAATTTATTTTATTTTTAAGTTAAGCGAGAAATGACTTAAGTAAAACGGCTTAAGCACGTCAAGAGGGGGTATAAAAAGTAAACAAAACGAGAGTAAAAATGCACGAAACGCAATGTGGACCACCATGGGTGCATAGAATGAATCGAAAAGCTTGGTTCGAGGTACTTACCCGTTGAAGATCGAAGAACGATGAAGAACGAATGAAGAACGTCGAAGAACGGTTGAAATCTTTGCGAAATTCCTCACGGAAAACGTTACGGAAACGTTTCGGAAGCGCCTCGGCTTAGATTTTCTTCACGGAAACAATTTTTCCAAGCAAATTCGAAAGAGAGAGAAGTGCCTAAGGGGCTGAACCCCTTCCTTCTTCCCTTCCTCCCCTATTTATAGCAAAATAGGGGAGGTGGTTGCCGCCCAGCTCGCCCAGGCGAGCTCAGCTCGCCCAGGCGAGCAGGGTTGCTTCCTCCAGAAGCAACCGCCTTCTGGAGGAATATTCTGGAGGGCCCAAGTGGGCCTGGGTGCTATTTGCACCCCCATTTTTACTAAGTACACCCCCTCTGCTGTTTTTTTTTTGGTGATTCTTTTTTCGTAAAGTTACGGAAACTTACGAATTTCGTAACGATACTTGTTTTCTTTCCGTAATGTTACGGAACCTTGCGGATTACATAATCATCCCCTTTTTGACTTACGGAATGTTACGGAACCTCACTTAATTATGCAACGATGCTTCCATTTGATTTCCGGTGTGTCACGGAAACTTACGGATTGTGCATCAATATTTTTTTGGTTTTTCGGCATGTCCTGGAATTTCACAAATTGCCTAATGATGGATGCCAAACATCTCACGAGGACCAAAGAATGGTCGCACGTCATCGAGCAAAGGTCCCCGGACGAAATTAGGGTATGACAGTTGCCCCTCTTTACTTGTCTTTTATTAGAGATAAAAGGAAAGTAAAGATAAGACACTAATTTCGTTCCTCTCGACTTGGCGAGAGTCGCGGGTGACCATAAAATCTCCACATGCAAATGACTTGTTGTTCCCAAAATTTCACAAATTGCCTAATGATGGGTGCCAAGCACCTCACAAGGACCAAAGAATGGTCGCATGTCATCAAGCAAAGGTCCCCGAAAATCAGTGTATGACACTAATTTCGCTCCTCTCGGTTGACGAAAGTCGCGGGTGACCATGACTTGTCGTTCCTAGAATTTCACAAATTGCCTAATGATGGATGCCAAGCATCTCACAAGGACCAAAGAATGGTCGCATGTCATCAAGCAAAGGTCCCCGAAAATTAGTGTATGACACTAATTTTGCTCCTCTCGGTTGACGAAAGTCGCGGGTGACCATGACTTGTCGTTCCTAGAATTTCACAAATTGCCTAATGATGGATGCCAAGCATCTCACAAGGACCAAAGAATGGTCGCATGTCATCAAGCAAAGGTCCCCGAAAATTAGTGTATGACACTAATTTGGCTTCTCTCGGTTGACGAGAGTCGCGGGCGACCATGAAATTTCCGCATGTAAATGACTTGTTGTTCCTGGAGGAACAAAAGGTGCAGAAGACTATGTCAGCCTCTGCATGCTATCAAGCGTTCTGTCTTACAGATAGCAAAAGAATGTTTATACGGATAACCACTCGGGTATTTCCGCGTATCATCGGGCCCGCCGCCTCTGGATGATACAAGGGTGCAGAATGACCAAACTTGGTCTCTGCTTGTCATCGGGCCCGCCGCCTCTGGATGACAAAAGGGTGCGGATAACCGTAAGGTATCTCCGCGTATCATCGGGCCCGCCGCCTCTGGATGATACAAGGGTGCAGAATGACCAAACTTGGTCTCTGCTTGTCATCGGGCCCGCCGCCTCTGGATGACAAAAGGGTGCGGATAACCGTAAGGTATCTCCGCGTATCATCGGGCCCGCCGCCTCTGGATGATACAAGGGTGCAGAATGACCAAACTTGGTCTCTGCTTGTCATCGGGCCCGCCGCCTCTGGATGACAAAAGGGTGCGGATAATTGTAAGGTATCTCCGCGTATCATCGGGCCCGCCGCCTCTGGATGATACAAGGGTGCAGAATGACCAAACTTGGTCTCTGCTTGTCATCGGGCCCGCCGCCTCTGGATGACAAAAGGGTGATAAAAGGGTGCGGATAACCGTAAGGTATCTCCGCGTATCATCGGGCCCGCCGCCTCTGGATGATACAAGGGTGCAGAATGACCAAACTTGGTCTCTGCTTGTCATCGGGCCCGCCGCCTCTGGATGACAAAAGGGTGCGAATAACCGTAAGGTATCTCCGCGTATCATCGGGCCCGCCGCCTCTGGATGATACAAGGGTGCAGAATGACCAAACTTGGTCTCTGCTTGTCATCGGGCCCGCCGCCTCTGGATGACAAAAGGGTGCGGATAACCGTAAGGTATCTCCGCGTATCATCGGGCCCGCCGCCTCTGGATGATACAAGGGTGCAGAATGACCAAACTTGGTCTCTGCTTTGTCATCGGGCCCGCCGCCTCTGGATGACAAAAGGGTGCGAATAACCGTAAGGTATCTCCGCGTATCATCGGGCCCGCCGCCTCTGGATGATACAAGGGTGCACGTCACATGACCTCAGGGTCAGTATGACAAAGATTATGGGGCGGCCGACAAAAGCAAAGCTCTTGCTCCTACGTATCCTCCAATGAGGAACTCAGACCTACGTAGTTCTGGATAACTTGTGAGACTTGAAAAGTCTCCATCGGAAAATGCTGACATCTCCGGAAAGGGCGCAGATGACCATATTGGTCTCTGCTCGTCAATCACACTTGGGATTACTGAATGACGAGGTGCGGATAACCGAAAGGTGTCTCCGCGGGCTACCAGCTCTTGAGTCATGGCAACAAAAGGCGGTGTGGTCGACAAAAGCGAGGCTCTTGCTCCTACGTATCCTCCAATGAGGAACTCAGACCTACGTAGTTCTGGATAACTTGTGAGACTTGAAAAAGTCTCGGTGTTTTCTCCACTAAAATGCAAACATGCTTTAGCAAAGAGACAACTATTCCAACTGATTTAGAGCAGCATATGCTTTTTTTTTGAGTGAAAAACAATGCGTCTACCGGGGAAGGAGAGTCTGCTGATGAAATTCCCCATAACCATAAATGAGATTTTGGATGTTAGCATTTCGTTTCTAAATGACCATTTAGAGGAAACACCGGGTTCGACAAAAATAGAAGAAATCACTCAAAGTGTATCAATCTCGCACAGGTAAGTGTTTCATCCTAATTCCGAACCATAGATATGTCATGACTTGACTTTGCAAATTATTTCCTATCAAATCAAAAATCACATGCGTGATCATGGATCAATAGTGCTTCCCTTGGGAATGGGTTCTTTTGGTGGTTTTTTTTTTCGGCTTTTGTGTGTTTTTGGCTTTTGATTTTTCTGGCTTTTTCCTTTTTCTGTTTTTTTTTGTTTAGTGCGGGGCGAGGAAAAAAAAGGTCGCTAGCGCACGGGATTTTGGTTGGTAATCAAAGGGAGAAGACCATTTTAGGTCGTGGTTTCCTTTCCTTCTTTTTTGTTCATTTGGTGACAATTCTGTATTGTTCAGATATTGTCCGGTCCAAAGACCTCTCAGCACATTTCTTCTGGTTTCTTTGACCAGGAGCTTTCTTCTTTTTTACTTTCTCCCATTCTTTGGTTGGGAATTTTCTTTCTTTTCTTTTTTCTTTTTTTCTTTCTCCCATTCTTTGATTGGGAATTTTCTTTCTTTTCTTTTTGCTTTCTCTTTGATTGGAGATTTTCCTTCTTTCCTTTTTTGCTTCCGAGGGTAAGGATTGACATTCTCACCCTAGGTCAAGGTTTATGGTGAGTCAGGATTTTGGCTCAAGGTTTGTAGAATGGCTAGACATGATACATGTCGGGGTTTGGTTTGGTTCAAGGATAAAAGGGATGCCCCACACTACTTCCATGACACAAATGCAACAATGATGATTTGGAAATTTTATGCAAAACTGGCCACGCATGCACCTATGTGGACACTCAAGTGTCAAAATTTTTTATGGTCATGTGATGCTAGGGCTCAGGATTCATTTCCTCTATTTTAAATCAACCCAATGTTTCCAAAATATGTTCTTTTATCAATTTGTGCATTCATCCGAGTCCATTTTGGGCGTCCGGGGAAATTTCATAGCATTCACCCTTCAGGTGTATACACATTTTTTCAAAAACTAGTTATGATCAGTGAATTTTTCCAAAGAAAAGTTGGAAGTCAACTCTTTTCAAAAGCATGTCGGTTTTTCAGCTAGACAACTTATTTTTCTTTTTCCATCTTTTTTTTTCTTTTTTTTTTCATTTGTTCATTTTTTTTCTCGTTTGTTTTTTTTTTTTTTTTATGAGGTATTTTGCTACCTAAACATGTGTATATTTTTGTGAGGTATTTTTGCTATATACATGCATATCCAAGGTATCTTGCTACCTAAACATACGTATATATATTTTGTGAGGTATCTTTTTGCTAAATACATGCATATCTAAGGTATCTTGCTACCTAAACATACATATATATATTTTGTGAAGTGTGTTTTTGTTTACATACACGCACATCTAAGGTATCTCTCTACCTAAACATACATATATATATTTTGTGAAGTATTTTTTTGTTTACATACATGCATATCTAAGGTATCTTTCTACCTAAACATACATATATATATTTTGTGAAGTATTTTTTTGTTTACATACATGCATATCTAAGGTATCTTTCTACCTAAACATACATATATATATTTTGTGAAGTGTTTTTTTGTTTACATACATGCATATCTAAGGTATTTTCACTACCTAAACATACATATATATATTTTGTGAGATATGACTACCTTCCGAGCTTGCGCTTGTTTTATTTAAATCCCCAGGATCATGAGCAACTAGGTGTGTCTTACTATGAAAAGTGATCAAATAACAAGCATAGATTCAAAAGGTACTAGGTTGCCTCCTAGTAGCGCTTCTTTAACGTCTTTAGCTGGACGCCTTATGACTTGTCGGTCACTGACCTAGTACTTTGCTTACCTTTGGCTTTGGACTTGGTAGCCCGCTGGTCGGCCATGTGTTGTAGGCAACGCTCTAACCTTTTTGCGGATGAGCTGAGGTGAACTTTAGAGGTGGTGGCGGTGCGTCTGTTTCCCGCTGCCGACCATCCCAATGCTGCTGTGGTGTTTCGCCCTGCGCCGGTCTGGGGCGCAGTACTTCTTGATGAAAGCTCGATTAGTAGGGGGCCTGATGCCCTTGCTGGAGGTGACAGGTACTCCGTAGAATTGACAGAGACCCGTAATTAGAGCTTGACAATTCCAAGACCCTGTTGGACTTCTTCGGGTCCACTAGGTGTCTTGTAGTCGCGATCCCTGCAAACAATAGATGAAATCAGAAATCAGTTGAGCGATGTGCATACTTACCTATGATGACATAACCTTGCCGGGGGGGTACGGGCACCCTGTAGGACTGATAGAGGCCCGTAACCAGAGCTGGAAACCCCAGGGCCCTGTTGGACTTTTTCGGGTCCACTGGGTGTCTTGTGGGTGCGATCCCTGCAAACAATAGATGGTATCAGAAATCAGTTGAACTATATGCATACTTACCCATGTCGGGACGACACAGACCAACTGATACTTTTGCAGGGGGAGATTGGCGTTGCGGTCGCTGGGCAGAATGTTGCTAAGTAGCAATGTCATCTATATCTGTGTAAGAGTGGTCATGTTGGTGCGCATGATCCGCACTCGTCTCTTTGCAGCGGCACGGGTGAAATCTTGCCCCAGTATGCATAGTAGCAGTGTGATAGCCTCCCTCTCTAGTTGTGCTCGCACAGTTGGCCCTCCTCCAATATCAGGGGGTGGCCCAGGAACCGTTAAAAGGAAACTACTGGTCCCTTAACCGGGAGTGCAAGTCTCGGTTAAGCATTTAAGGACAGAGGACCTTAAATTATCTTAAGGTGTGGATATGGAGCCCACTGAAAGTGAGGACGCGTAGTCCTCTGAAGGTGAGGGCATGTAGCCCTACAAAGGTGAAGGCACATGACCCTTTGACGGCGAGGACGTGTAGTCCTCTGAAGTTGAAGGTACATGACCCTTTGAAGGCGAGGACGTGTAGTCCTCTGAAGGTGAAGGTAACTAGTACCCAAGGTGAGGGCGTGTAGCCCTCTCAAGGCGAGGACTTATAGTCCTCTGGAGGTGAGGGCGTGCAGCCCTCTGGTGGTGAGGACGTGTAGTCCTCTCAAGGCGAGGATGTGTAGTCCTCTGACGGTGAGGGTAACTAGTACCCAAGGTGAGGGAGTGTAGCCCTCTCAAGGCGAGGACATGTAGTCCTCCGGAGGTAAGGGCATGCAGCCCTCTGATGGTGAGGACGTGTAGTCCTCTCAAGGCGAGGACGTGTAGTCCTCTCAACGGTGAGGGTAACTAGTACCCAAGGTGAGGGCGTGTAGCCCTCTCAAGGCGAGGACATGTAGTCCTCTGGAGGTGAGGGCGTGCAGCCCTCTGATGGTGAGGACGTGTAGTCCTCTCAAGGCGAGGACGTGTAGTCCTCTCAACGGTGAGGGTAACTAGTACCCAAGGTGAGGGCGTGTAGCCCTCTCAAGGCGAGGACATGTAGTCCTCTGGAGTTGAGGGCGTGCAGCCCTCTGATGGTGAGGACGTGTAGTCCTCTCAAGGCGAGGACGTGTAGTCCTCTCAAGGCGAGGACATGTAGTCCTCTCAACGGTGAGGGTAACTAGTACCCAAGGTGAGGGCGTGTAGCCCTCTCAAGGCGAGGACATGTGGTCCTCTGAAGGTGAGGGCGTGCAGCCCTACGAAGGCGAGGACATGTAGTCCTCTGAAGGTGAGGGTAACTAGTACCCAAGGCGAGGGCGGGTAGCCCTCTCAAGGCGAGGACGTGTAGTCCTCTGGAGGTGAGGGCGTGCAGCCCTCTGATGGTGAGGACATGTAGTCCTCTCAAGGCGAGGACGTGTAGTCCTCTGACGGTGAGGGTAACTAGTACCCAAGGTGAGGGCGTGTAGCCCTCTCAAGGCGAGGACATGTAGTCCTCTGGAGGTGAGGGCGTGCAGCCCTCTGATGGTGAGGACGTGTAGTCCTCTCAAGGCGAGGACGTGTAGTCCTCTCAACGGTGAGGGTAACTAGTACCCAAGGTGAGGGCGTGTAGCCCTCTCAAGGCGAGGACATGTAGTCCTCTGGAGGTGAGGGCGTTCAGCCCTCTGATGGTGAGGACGTGTAGTCCTCTCAAGGCGAGGACGTGTAGTCCTCTCAACGGTGAGGGTAACAAGTACCCAAGGTGAGGGCGTGTAGCCCTCTCAAGGCGAGGACATGTAGTCCTCTGAAGGTGAGGACATGTAGTCCTCTCAAGGCGAGGACGTGTAGTCCTCTTAACGGTGAGGGTAACTAGTACCCAAGGTGAGGGCGTGTAGACCTCTCAAGGCGAGGACATGTAGTCCTCTAGAGGTGAGGGCGTGCAGCCCTCTGATGGTGAGGACGTGTAGTCCTCTCAAGGCGAGGACGTGTAGTCCTCTCAACGGTGAGGGTAACTAGTACCCAAGGTGAGGGCGTGTAGCCCTCTCAAGGCGAGGACATGTAGTCCTCTGGAGGTGAGGGCGTGCAGCCCTCTGATGGTGAGGACGTGTAGTCCTCTCAAGGCGAGGACGTGTAGTCCTCTCAACGGTGAGGGTAACTAGTACCCAAGGTGAGGGCGTGTAGCCCTCTCAAGGCGAGGACATGTAGTCCTCTGGAGGTGAGGGCGTGCAGCCCTCTGATGGTGAGGACGTGTAGTCCTCTCAAGGCGAGGACGTGTAGTCCTCTCAACGGTGAGGGTAACTAGTACCCAAGGTGAGGGCGTGTAGCCCTCTCAAGGCGAGGACATGTAGTCCTCTGGAGGTGAGGGCGTTCAGCCCTCTGATGGTGAGGACGTGTAGTCCTCTCAAGGCGAGGACGTGTAGTCCTCTCAACGGTGAGGGTAACTAGTACCCAAGGTGAGGGCGTGTAGCCCTCTCAAGGCGAGGACATGTAGTCCTCTGAAGGTGAGGACATGTAGTCCTCTCAAGGCGAAGACGTGTAGTCCTCTTAACGGTGAGGGTAACTAGTACCCAAGGTGAGGGCGTGTAGCCCTCTCAAGGCGAGGACATGTAGTCCTCTAGAGGTGAGGGCGTGCAGCCCTCTGATGGTGAGGACGTGTAGTCCTCTCAAGGCGAGGACGTGTAGTCCTCTCAACGGTGAGGGTAACTAGTACCCAAGGTGAGGGCGTGTAGCCCTCTCAAGGCGAGGACATGTAGTCCTCTGGAGGTGAGGGCGTGCAGCCCTCTGATGGTGAGGACGTGTAGTCCTCTCAAGGCGAGGACGTGTAGTCCTCTCAACGGTGAGGGTAACTAGTACCCAAGGTGAGGGCGTGTAGCCCTCTCAAGGCGAGGACGTGTAGTCCTCTGATGGCGAGGGCGCGTAGCCCTCTGAAGTTGAGGACATGCAGTCCTCTGATGGCGAGGACATGTAGTCCTCTCAAGGTGATAGGTACGAGTACCCAAGGTGATAGGTATGAGAAAGCAAGAGATCGACTCATCGAGAGGGCCGGTCATCCCAAATGCACAAGATTTGGACATCAGATGTAGGAAATCTATGCAGTTAACATGATTTTTAGGGATGCAGATGCATGCAACCTTTGTCGTGAAATTTGGTAAATGCGGACTTCATATGAAACAATGCAATGTAATGGAAAGTTGTACAATGTTCATGACATTCTTTCCCTATTTTGTGATTTTGATTTTGATTTAATTAATTTTTTTTTTGGAAAACACAGATTGACTGCCCTTTTGAAAAAGGTGATAATTCATGCAACCTCATCCTATCTTTTTGCAAATCTCTCCGGGAACTCCCTCAGAGTGTATGTTCTTTTTTTATTTAGTCACTTGACCATTTTGGAGTGACGGCAATGGAGTCATTTGATGTTTAATCAATCCATTGAAATCCTAGGGTTTGTCCCCTTTTTTTTGTTAAAAACATCGATGGGTAAGAACTTTTGATCGGCCCCTATGTTCACTTGAGGCTCATGCACGGTGCCCCTCATTGCCCCAGTGTAAGGCTTTGAGGTACCAATCGTTGTCTTTCGTCATGACCTTGTAGCTGGGAACCTATTGAGTGAGAACTTCTAATCTGCCCCTAGGTTCGTTTGAGGTTTATGCATGGGGCCTTTCATTGCCCCAGTGTAGGGCTTAGAGGTACCAATTGTTGTCTTGTTTTCATGACCTCGTAGTGAGGAAGAATGAAAGAAGCAGTTGATTCTTGCAAAAAGAATTTTCCAAGGACGAGAAATAATTGAAGGATCTTTCAGTTGATGGATTAAGTCAAATGACTCCTATGTAGAAGCAAGATGTTTTGATGTCTTGATGATGCTAAAGGATCAAGTGCTTCTAAGTTTTATTCAAGACAAGAATCCAAGAAAATCAAGATATATGATCAAGTTTGATCTCTTAGAATCTTTAGGAAGAAGTTTCCAAATTGAAACAAACAAAAGGTTTGACCAAAGAATTCTATCATTTCAAATTGAGATTTGCTCTCTGGTAATCGATTACCAGCAATTAAAAATGTTTTAATTCAAATTTTTAAAACCTGTAATCGATTACATAAGTCTTGTAATTGATTACCAGAGGGGATTTTCAGAAAATAATTTCCAAGAGACATATCTATTCAAATGTTTCATGAACGGCCATTCAAATGTTTTAAAGAGAGTTTTCATTGCCCAAACAGTTTTATCCTCTCGAAAGATCGAGAGTTTTTTTCTGAACTGAAATGTCTTATCCTCTCAAAAAGATTCCTTGGTCAACCACTTGCATATTCGATAAGGAATTTTTGATTGATCTTCATTGTACAATCTATCTCTTTTAAGAGAGACCTCTTCTTCTCTTCTTCTTATTTTTGAAAAGGGATTAAGAGACCGTGGGTCTCTTGTTGTAGAGGATTCTTGAACACAAGGGAAGGGTTATCCCTGTGTGCATTGTTAATCCGAAAAGAGAGAGTGAAAGTTTATTTGGGGAATAATCTCCGTATCTTAATTCAACCCCCCCTTTTCTTAAGGTAACTAAGGCCATTTATCCAACATCCTATTCTTGATAACTCACTTCTCTCTAAAACTTTCCAGAATGATATAATGAGGTCACATGAATGTCTTGAAAACACAGTCAATCAAATGATTTTTTTTCTTTTTGAACCTCCTTTTTTATTTTTATTTTGAAACTTATTTGTTTTGAGCTTTATTTGTTGTTTTACGGCAGCCCCGCCAACGTGCAAGACGAGTAACCTCTGATTGAATGGTCACAGGTCGCTTGAGCAAATAGACCAATGGCTTGCACCCAATTCCGGTGAAAGTTGAAAATCCTGGTGAGTCATTAGAGACATCTAACAACAACTTTCAAAATTTCCCCATGTGTGGCATCTCTTGTCAATGTTAGGATTCAACAAGCGATTCTCCTCAAATTTCAGCCAGCCCGTATCAATTAGACCTTGCACCTTACGCTTCAGAGCCCTACAATGCTCAATGGAACGCCCCGGGGCTTCTCCGTGACAAGCACACGTTGCGTTCGAGTCGTATTCTCGGAGAAATGGAGGTTGATGAACCTTGGCTAGGGTTATGGCTACCATTGAATTATCAAGTAGATATGGGAGCAAGTCAGCATAGGACACTGGAATTGGGGTGAATTCTACAGGCTTTCTCGTTGCAAATTTCATTTCTTGGTTGGTGTTTTTGGTTTTGCTAAAGGTGGCCTTCGTCATTGGAAGTGCGGTAGACAGGCTTTGTGGTTGATTTAGGGATGGTCTTTGTGGACAACTGGGTGGTGGGTAAGGAGGAGGTTTGTTATTGGCTGAGTAATGACATTGTTGGGTTAGTGGGAAACTTGGCCGTACAGGGATGGCAGTCACAGCATGGGTTTCTCCCTCATCCTCACCCTCTTTATTTGCCCCAGTTTTCTCAGTCGTCCTAGTAGGATGATCAAATTTGCCTCTTTTCGGATCCACTTCGATCTTTTTGCTGGCGAAGACCAAATCTGTAAAACTTGAAGGTGTGTAACCCACCATTTTTTTCATAGTAGAACACCGGTCACGTGTCTACTATCATTATGATAATCTCTTTCTCTGTTTTTGGGGGTGCTACTTGGGCCGCCAGATCCCTCCACCTTTTGGGCGTGTTCTTTGAAAGATCCGTCCCCCTTTTTGCAAATGTTCTGTAGTTGCATCCTATCCAGAACCATATCAAAATTGTACTGACACTGCTTAATGAAGGCAACCATTAGGTCCTTCCAAGAATGGACTCAAGAAGGTTCCTAAGTTAGTATACCAGGCGACAGTTGTCCTAGTAAGACTTTCTCAGGAAAAATGTATCAGCAGTTTCTCATCTTTTGCGTATGCCCCCATCTTCCGACAGTACATCTTTAGATGGTTCTTGGAGCGAGTAGTCCCCTGGTACTTGCCAAAGTCCGGCACCTTGAACTTGGGAATGACCATGTCTGGGTATTAGGAACAACTCTTCTAGGTTAGCAAAGGCATAATCTTCACCTCCTTCAATGGCCCTGAGCCTTTCCTTTAGATGATCCACCTCTCCCTTTTCGGCCATAGCAGGAGGGGCTCTTCCCACCGCAAAATGCAATGGTTGTGGTTGGAGCGAAACTGAGGGCCCTCCAAAGTGTTTTCAAAGGGTATACCACCAACTGCTTGCCCTTCAGTGGCATATCCGAGCCAAGGCTCGAAGTCAGCTAGATTGTGGTGGGGAATTTCTTGTGTCTCCCCCATGGTTTGAGAGATATGTGCCTGATCAGTTTGGGGTTGTTGGCTCTCAATGAGTATCGGAGTGGAGTTATTGAGATTTTCATTGAGAGTGTACGCCACGTTGGGTGGTGTATAGTTGGGAGGCAAGCCATATGGCGGGAAGGCGTGCTCGTTTTGAATTTGTACATTATGGGGGCTGCCCGTACTTCCCAAATCTTTGCCTACCATATCTGAGGTTGGATGATTCATTTGGTTGATGCCGGATGGGGACATCAGGTTCACCTTAGCAACAACGCTGGTAGCGGCAATTGCAACCGCATTGGCTTCCATTATCTTCTTCACGCTCATCATGGCCTCCATCATTGTGGCCATTTTCTCTTTCATGGCCTCCATGTCGGCCTTCATCTTCTCTTGCACCTCCTATGCTTCACCCATTACTCTAGCTCTAGCACGAGTTCGGTAAGGGCGCCGTAAAGCGTGTCCTTTTCTTTTTGATAACAATGATTAAGTTTATTTTATTTTATTTATTTATTTATTTTTATTTTCTTTTTCAAGGAAAGAATGCAATGAGCAATGCAACCAATGAAAAGCATGGATGTATGCGAATGATGTACAGTTGAAGTATTGTGCAGGATATGGGGTTGAATCAATTTAGATTTTCCACATGGTCTATGACATCTTTGTCAAGGTGAAACTGGAAGTAACAAAGACATCAACAATCCTAAATATGTTTGGCAGTAGACGAAGCAGTGATGTGACTCGATTCATCTTTTGCCCCAATTTTTGCAAGATAGTTACTTCCATTCTTCAACTTGATTTGATGAACTTTTTTCGAAAAAGCATGAGCTTGGTTCAACCCCATAACCCAGGGAATGGCAATTTTGATCGCCAATACTTCAACAACACTTCATAGGGATGAATGACTCGGGCATACCGTAGCCGTGCATGGAAAATGTAATTATGAAATTGAGATGCCCGAAGAAACACCATTTCCTAGTTAACCATGCATTAGGTACCATGTTCAATTATTTTGTTTTGTTGTTGTGAAACGGGTTTATGATCCCAACATGGTTGGCTCGTGGTGCCTAACACATGAAACTAAGAATGTAGTGTGAAGTTTCACGCTTCCCCCTTTTTTGTTTTTGTTTTGTAGAGGAAAACGCAAGGATGAGCAAACATGAAAACAAATGGTATGCAATTTTGCAGATCAAAAAGTTTGTTGAACGCATATGCATGATGATGCCATGACTCATGCAAAATGTGAGGCCGGAATATGATAACGGACAAATGCAGGACATGTCCATTATGATGTTATGAAGAGATGCTTATGCGATGCATGATATGAATGCATTTTACGGACACGAGAGCCCAGAAAATTATCTCTTCTTACTTGCGCATTTGGGGGCGCAGTGCCCCATGTGTACAATTAAGAAGGTGATATGGACCTTCCGGCTTCCCATGACAAAGGACGAGACCAACATACAATGCATGCTAGAGATAAAATGCGGGAGTGACTTGATTTGCACAAGCTTTTTGGAGTAGAAACATGGGACCAACTCATTTTATTTCAAAAAGGAAGTCGTATCTAGTCAAGGTCTGAGAGACCATACAAGTTTCCTAACGATTTCTAATTATGTGGGCCATTAAGTCTATCATATGCTGACAATAGCCGAGAAGCCCATGAATCTCTTCGGGGGCGGAGTAGGTGTCTGCCATCGCCTTGGCCTTGGCTAACAAGCGGGGAAGTTCTTGACTCCCGTTCAAGGTAAGAGCAAACCGGTCCATCCACATGGTTGCCTCTTGGTGTAAAGAGTCGATCACCCTTCCTCTAGCCTCTTTTTCCGCGTATACTTGGGCATATTCGTCCGCAATCCTATGCTCGTGGGCCGGGGCTAGACCTAACTCTTCTTGGTACTTGGCGATGATAGCTAGCATGTTGGTCTCCGTCTCGCATAAACGCTGAGACAAGCTTCTTTTGGACCTTGAACAGGCAACTAACTCCTCTTTCAAAACCATTGCATGTGCTCGCGACTGGTCCCTTTCTTCCCTTCGCAACTTGAGTTCACTATTGCTACCCCATAGAGCTCCGCGAAATTTGTTCCGGCCATACTCTTCCTTGCGAGCCCTCTTGGTCTCTTGTTCAAGGGCTCTTGCGGTAATTGCATTCTCTTCCCGTAACCCGGCACACTCCTTCCGAACGTGTGTAGCGGCCAACTTGAACTTCTCCTTGGCAAGTTTTGCCTTTCCTAACTCGCTTTTGAGAGCTTGGACTTCTTTGTCTTCTTCCTTCCATCGGGGGAACCAACTGATTGTTCTACCTCCTATCCCGGCCAAGAGCCGGTCCCAATCTATTCTCCTCTTTTCAGTACACGAGCGATGGCTCAGGAGCGGACATGGATGTCTTGTGTCTTGTTGGAACAAGTGCGAAACCAACCAAACACAGAGGGCGGGTAAGCAACAGATGATCCGTGCGCTACTCTTTTCGCACCTTCGGTCAAACGTGTCAAATAGATCTGCCAAGACAGCTACCACCGGACTTTCCTTGCTATGGTGGTAAGCAAGGAAAGCGTCGATTGCTGCTAGGTCTACCAAACCATCCACGTTTGGAAAGAGGACGACCCCAAAAATTAGCAAAGCTAACACATCCATAAACGAGACCCAGTCTCCTTGATTGGCCATACCCCTCGCCTTGTCTTCTAGGTACTTCTGTGGTAGGCCCGCTATGCCGTTCCGAGTCTGTTTTATGCGGTCCAAACCTCTTGCTGAATCCTTGACCACAGTTGCAATTCTGCTCAAAGAGGGGAGACACCCGGAGGAAAGATATGGTTTTCTTCCCCCGAGAGGACATCCTAGAATTTCCTCAAATTCTTCAATGGTTGGTACTAATTGGAAGTCTGCGAATGTGAAGCACCTCAAAGGCTGGTCGTAGTATTGGGTAAGTGATGCAATGGCTTCTATGGACACCTCTGCTATGGTCAACTCTAAGATCTTTCCGTAAGTCTTGCGGAAGGCTTGCATTTGGAGGGGTTCCATCAACCGCCCTAATTCCTTGATGCTGGTGGTATCTAGGCTTTCGACCTTGACTTGGTAGAACCTCTTGTCGGTTTGATTTGTTCCCATGCTTACTAAAGTGAGACAAAAGCTGGTGCAAATCAAAACTCCGATATCTCATGGGTGGGATGGATGAATGCATGATGGAATGCATATGACACAGATGCAATCTAGGAATGCGGGGGTCCGGGGAATTTGTCCCCTTCTTAGATACGACGTCTAGGGGTAGCGAAATGCCCCAACGCACGTTTTTAAGAAGGCGACACGGACCCTCCGTTGGTTTGTTTACAGTAGGGATCAAGACAGAACCCATATGCAATGCCTATGCAAAAGACACAATGCGGGAATGTGCACAGTATGACAATATTTACCGAACATAAGCAAAAGGGTATATGATACTCATGCATGGCAGTGTGAAAAATGGCACGCATCGTGTTTGCTTCGTGCCCCTATTTAAGGGACCTATAAGGGAGAGAACTATCTAGGCTTTTAGCAATAATCCCCAAGGTAGTTATATCTCTCTTGATGGTTTCTAGAGGTATCATCCCCTTTGAAGAACATATTGTAGCAGTAGGGACTACTAGCAACAATAGGTTTTCAAAGAGAAAAGCTCTAGATGAGGGTTCACTGTAATCAAGCAAGTCGGAGACCTAGCATGATCACAGATTCACCTCCACTCCTTATGCTCCCATGAACCCGGGTATAGGGCCCTTTTTCACTCACAGTGTGTGCAAATAGTGTTAGTGTTTGTGTGCATCAAATGAATAAATATTTACCTCATGCATACATTCTAAAACACACTAAAAGCAACAAATAGTTTATATACACAAGAACATAAAACAAATAAAGGGAAACCAACAAAGGAGAAAGTCATGATAAAACATTGCACAAGATTAAATGGCCTAACTCTCTAAAAAACAGTCCCCAGTGGAGTCGCCAACTGTCGCAACCTACCCTTCGGCGGGAGGGCGACGCGTGACTCGCGGGATGCGTGTTCCACGAAAGGAATACGCGCGGAGTCGCCACCAACGTTTATTTGAGGAAAACGTCGGAAAAACCGGAAAAGACGCGATCTACGAACTTTTTAGTGAAAGGTTCGGGAGTTGTATTTACGCACGGGGAAGGTATTAGCACCCCATACGTCCGCCCCAAGGGACGGCAGCCTTTAATCGAATGTGCAAACATGACTTTGATTTTTTTATGTTCCCTTTTTATGTCTCTATATCCTTTATACCCTTTTTATATTTTCTCTTTTTGTGGTCGACAAGGGTGTTTCCCTTTGCTCCTACGTATTCCTCAATTTGGGATGAGAAAATCAGACCTACGTAGTTCTTTTTTTTTTATCAAGTGATGCCTTTTTTACTTAAGTGGTGATCATTTTAAGGCGTTGGACCTTAAAAATGATCCATTTTACTTAGCGAGAAATTGAAATGACAAACTTTAAAAGCCTATTTTTGTGGACGAGCTTGACTAGGCGAGTTGATTTTAGCCTTAGTTTCACCTTAGTTATTAATCAATTCGATTAAGAATGAGAAATCCCAAAGAGAAAACGTCCGATTGATTTTCCGCTTTATTTTACTAAAAAGATATTTTTTTTGATTATTATATTATTTTTTACCTCTTTTTGATTTCCAACGTGGTTACGGCACGACCGAACGGTCGGAATTGATTTTAACCGAAGTTAACGGATAATATAATTCGAACGTTCGGTGGAAATTTATTTTATTTTTAAGTTAAGCGAGAAATGACTTAAGTAAAACGGCTTAAGCACGTCAAGAGGGGGTATAAAAAGTAAACAAAACGAGAGTAAAAATGCACGAAACGCAATGTGGACCACCATGGGTGCATAGAATGAATCGAAAAGCTTGGTTCGAGGTACTTACCCGTTGAAGATCGAAGAACGATGAAGAACGAATGAAGAACGTCGAAGAACGGTTGAAATCTTTGCGAAATTCCTCACGGAAAACGTTACGGAAACGTTTCGGAAGCGCCTCGGCTTAGATTTTCTTCACGGAAACAATTTTTCCAAGCAAATTCGAAAGAGAGAGAAGTGCCTAAGGGGCTGAACCCCTTCCTTCTTCCCTTCCTCCCCTATTTATAGCAAAATAGGGGAGGTGGTTGCCGCCCAGCTCGCCCAGGCGAGCTCAGCTCGCCCAGGCGAGCAGGGTTGCTTCCTCCAGAAGCAACCGCCTTCTGGAGGAATATTCTGGAGGGCCCAAGTGGGCCTGGGTGCTATTTGCACCCCCATTTTTACTAAGTACACCCCCTCTGCTGTTTTTTTTTTGGTGATTCTTTTTTCGTAAAGTTACGGAAACTTACGAATTTCGTAACGATACTTGTTTTCTTTCCGTAATGTTACGGAACCTTGCGGATTACATAATCATCCCCTTTTTGACTTACGGAATGTTACGGAACCTCACTTAATTATGCAACGATGCTTCCATTTGATTTCCGGTGTGTCACGGAAACTTACGGATTGTGCATCAATATTTTTTTGGTTTTTCGGCATGTCCTGGAATTTCACAAATTGCCTAATGATGGATGCCAAACATCTCACGAGGACCAAAGAATGGTCGCACGTCATCGAGCAAAGGTCCCCGGACGAAATTAGGGTATGACAAGCATGCATCTGAGGACTCACCCATTCGGGATGATTTTCCGGATGACCATTTGTACATTCTGTATAGTATTTCTGATTCCTTTCCTACTCCTTGGTTTGCTAATATTGTGAATTATTTGGTTGCTTCTATTTTTCCTCCCTTAGCATCTAATGCTCAAAATGATAAAATTAAGAGTGATGCTAAGCATTATATTTGGGATGACCCCTATTTGTGGAAGTTATGCAGTGACTAGGTTATTAGGAGATGCATTCCAGACCATGAGATTGACTCAGTCCTGCAATTCTGCCATTCTTCCGCACTAGGTGACCATTTTGGCATACAGAGGACAACTCGCAAGGTGCTTGACTGCGGTTTCAATTGGCCCACCATCTTCAAGGATGCGTGGAGAATCTGTAGCACTTGTGAGCCTTGTCAGAGAGCAGGCGGCTCACTTTCATGGAGACAGCAAATGCCTCAACAACCCATGTTATTCTGTGAGGTGTTTGATGTCTGGGGTATAGATTTTATGGGGCCTTTCCCTATCTCTTTTGGTTTTGTTTATATTCTCCTTGCTGTTGATTATGTTTCAAAATGGGTGGAAGCCAAACCCACCAGAACTAACGATGCTAAGGTTGTTGTGGATTTTGTTAGATCTAATCTGTTTTGTAGGTTTGGAGTCCCTAGAGCCATCGTTAGTGATAAGGCACCCATTTTTGTAACAGATCCATGCATGCCTTGCTCAAAAAGTATCGGGTCGTGCATAGAATTTCTGCACCTTACCACCCCCCAAACTAATGGGCAGGCTGAGATTTCAAACAGAGAGATAAAAAGGATCTTGGAGAAGATTGTGCAGCCGAACAGAAAAGATTGGAGCACCAGGCTGGATAATGCTCTTTGGGTGCATAGGACTGCCTACAAAGCACCCATAGGAATGTCTCCTTATCGCGTTGTATTTGGCAAGGCATGTAATCTTCCTATAGAGATAAAGCACAAGGCCTACTAGCCTGTAAAGACCTGCAACTTCTCTATTGATCAGGCTGGAGAGGAAAGGAAGTTGCAACTAAGTGAGCTAGATGAGATGCGTTTAGAAGCCTATGAGAATTCCCAATTGTACAAGGAGAAGACCAAGAAGTTCCATGACAGCTTGATAGCTAAGAAGGACTTTGTGGTTGGACAGAAAGTTTTATTGCACTTGTTCAATTTTATTGATTGTTTTGATTGCTCTTTATCTTGTGATTGTGCTACATTGAGGACAATGTGTTGTTTAAGTGTGGGGGGGGGGGGGAGATTGTTCTTTAATTTTGTTAATTTTGTTGGGTTTTCTAGTTTAATTTTTTTAGGTTTTCTAGGTTAATTTTGTTATTTTGGTTTTATGTTTTGTGTACAACATTGCATGTTTCTCTTTGAATTATAGGTTATGTACAGGTAATGGGTAATTGTTTTTGAAATAGGAGTTTCTTGGCATTTTGTGAATTCAAATCCTTGTTTTTCTTTGCATGTCAAGTTAGTTTTGAAAGTTCAAATTGGAAGTGATAGATTTACCCTTGGTGAGAATTTGAGCCATCATCGTCTATTTTATTCAGTGTGTTTTGCCCCATTGATTGTTGCACAATAGCCTTGGCTTGACTCTTGTTGATACTTCTTGCTTCACATGCATGTTGGGAGATGATTTAGGCATTTTGTTCTTATAAGCCTCTAGCCAAATGAGCCTACCTTGAATCCTTTGATAGCCCCTTTGAGCCTATGCCCTTTCTTTGTTTTGAAGCTCATTACAAGCCTTAAGTGAAAAACCATGATCTCACCCTACCCTTAAGGAATTTTGGAGCTTTGGAATTGTTTTGGGAATAAGTGTGGGGAGGTATGTTTCATTGGATGATATGTTTTTGTTGGCCATGCTTGATGTATATACATATATTGCCTAATTGTTGCTTTATTTTTCAAATGCTTTCAAATGCTATTATTTACGTTAAAAAAACAAAAAAAAAACATAAAAAAAACAAAAAAGAGAATGAAGTTGAATAAATGAGGTCTTGGTTTGAAGACTTGGATTGGTTTGAGGACTTGGTTGATTTTGTTTTGGGTTACTTTTTATGCTTAATTTTTAATTTTGGTTTTGGGGTTTACTACTTTTACTTAGTTTCTACTTATTTTCCATTGCTCCTATATTCCTTTGGGTTTTAGCTACTTATCCCATACTTTTCTCTACCTTGTCCTTGGCCCCATTACAACCTTAAAAGACCTTTTGATCCTCATGTGCATGTGTTTGTGGTGTGGTTGTCATTTTTAGAGTTTTGCCAAGTCTATGTGGTGTTTGTTTTTCATGGGTGCTCTGAGAGTAAACAGTAGCCTAGACACTTGAGAGATAGAGTGTATATCTTATGAGGCTTTATCACTTTTCATTCTTGAGCTGATTGACTATCTTGCTATGTTTGAGATGCTTGGATGATTTTCATGACTGTCTAGATTCTTTAACTCTCTACGTGTTGGATGTTGCCCATTTCTTGAGATTCATTGAGAAATATGTAATTGTTTTTGTGTTTGTTTGTTTCTCTTTAATGTCTTTGGATTTGTTCCTTGCTTTGCTTTTTGATTTTGCCCAGGAGTGCTAAAGGCTAAGTGTGGGGGGATTTGATGTGTCATTATTTTCTCCTATTTCTTAACCCTTTTTGTCACCATTTTAATTACTAATTAGCCTTAATTGTTAAATTAATTATGCAGTTTTATCATTTGGGCCTACTTGACTAATTTTGTGTTTTTAATTTAATTTCAGGAAAATTATAAGCAATTGGGCTTGGACTTGAAGAGAGCAGACAATTTTATTTTATCAAATCTTATCTTATCCAGATTTTATTCCATCTAGATTTTATTTCGTCCAGATTTTATTTCATCCAATCTTATCTTATCTTGTCTAGATTTATTTTATTTCGTTTATGGGCTTGCACTTAAAATAGATTTGTAAGCTTTGGGGCTGAGGACCTATATAGCAACACCAGGGTTTTAGTTTAGAGAGTTTTTTTTCTGAAGAGAATAATAATTCTAGGGTTTTAGAATTCCAGTTTTTACTGTTCATGCACACTGTTCACGTAGAATAAAATTTGTTTTCTGCAATTTCGTTTCTGCTTCAATCTACAATTTCGTTTTCTACTAATTAATGGAAGGCTAAGTCTCCAGTGTTGTTTTCTCTTGAGGATCAAACACAACTCTCTTTGAGGTTTTGTTATTACTATTGAATTCTGATCAGTTTTTCCTCTTCACGAATTACTCTGTGATCGAGGCCGTACCCGAATCAAATAAACATTAAAATGCAGTAACTAGGAAGTGATCCTAGGTCGTTTCCCAACGAGCAATGATAAACCAAATATTCATAATATACTAGCAGTAACAGTGACAATGGGGGGGGGGG